>NW_027458544.1:0-65578 GCF_050624435.1 Tenrec ecaudatus | reverse complement strand
CCCTAGGCCTAGGGCTCCCCCTGGGAGGGGGGAGCCCTAGGCCTGGGGAGCCCCAGCCCTGGGGAGCCCTAGGCCTAGGGCGCCCCCTGGGAGGGGGGAGCCCTAGGCCTGGGGAGCCCCAGCCCTGGGGAGCCCTAGGCCTAGGGCGCCCCTGGGAGGGGGGAGCCCTAGGCCTGGGGAGCCCCAGCCCTGGGGAGCCCTAGGCCTAGGGCGCCCCCTGGGAGGGGGGAGCCCTAGGCCTGGGGAGCCCCAGCCCTGGGGAGCCTAGGCCTAGGGCGCCCCCTGGGAGGGGGGAGCCCTAGGCCTGGGGAGCCCCAGCCCTGGGGAGCCCTAGGCTAGGGCGCCCCCTGGGAGGGGGGAGCCCTAGGCCTGGGGAGCCCCAGCCCTGGGGAGCCCTAGGCCTTAGGGCGCCCCCTGGGAGGGGGGAGCCCTAGGCCTGGGGAGCCCCAGCCCTGGGGAGCCCTAGGCTTAGGGCGCCCCCTGGGAGGGGGGAGCCCTAGGCCTGGGGAGCCCCAGCCTGGGGAGCCCTAGGCTTAGGGCGCCCCCTGGGAGGGGGGAGCCCTAGGCCTGGGGAGCCCCAGCCCTGGGGAGCCCTAGGCTTAGGGCGCCCCCTGGGAGGGGGGAGCCCTAGGCCTGGGGAGCCCCAGCCCTGGGGAGCCCTAGGCTTAGGGCGCCCCCTGGGAGGGGGGAGCCCTAGGCCTGGGGAGCCCCAGCCCTGGGGAGCCCTAGGCTTAGGGCGCCCCCTGGGAGGGGGGAGCCCTAGGCCTGGGGAGCCCCAGCCCTGGGGAGCCCTAGGCTTAGGGCGCCCCCTGGGAGGGGGGAGCCCTAGGCCTGGGGAGCCCCAGCCCTGGGGAGCCCTAGGCTTAGGGCGCCCCCTGGGAGGGGGGAGCCCTAGGCCTGGGGAGCCCCAGCCCTGGGGAGCCCTAGGCTTAGGGCGCCCCCTGGGAGGGGGGAGCCCTAGGCCTGGGGAGCCCCAGCCCTGGGGAGCCCTAGGCTTAGGGCGCCCCCTGGGAGGGGGGAGCCCTAGGCCTGGGGAGCCCCAGCCCTGGGGAGCCCTAGGCTTAGGGCGCCCCCTGGGAGGGGGGAGCCCTAGGCCTGGGGAGCCCCAGCCCTGGGGAGCCCTAGGCTTAGGGCGCCCCCTGGGAGGGGGGAGCCCTAGGCCTGGGGAGCCCCAGCCCTGGGGAGCCCTAGGCTTAGGGCGCCCCCTGGGAGGGGGGAGCCCTAGGCCTGGGGAGCCCCAGCCCTGGGGAGCCCTAGGCTTAGGGCGCCCCCTGGGAGGGGGGAGCCCTAGGCCTGGGGAGCCCCAGCCCTGGGGAGCCCTAGGCTTAGGGCGCCCCCTGGGAGGGGGGAGCCCTAGGCCTGGGGAGCCCCAGCCCTGGGGAGCCCTAGGCTTAGGGCGCCCCCTGGGAGGGGGGAGCCCTAGGCCTGGGGAGCCCCAGCCCTGGGGAGCCCTAGGCTTAGGGCGCCCCCTGGGAGGGGGGAGCCCTAGGCCTGGGGAGCCCCAGCCCTGGGGAGCCCTAGGCTTAGGGCGCCCCCTGGGAGGGGGGAGCCCTAGGCCTGGGGAGCCCCAGCCCTGGGGAGCCCTAGGCTTAGGGCGCCCCCTGGGAGGGGGGAGCCCTAGGCCTGGGGAGCCCCAGCCCTGGGGAGCCCTAGGCTTAGGGCGCCCCCTGGGAGGGGGGAGCCCTAGGCCTGGGGAGCCCCAGCCCTGGGGAGCCCTAGGCTTAGGGCGCCCCCTGGGAGGGGGGAGCCCTAGGCCTGGGGAGCCCCAGCCCTGGGGAGCCCTAGGCTTAGGGCGCCCCCTGGGAGGGGGGAGCCCTAGGCCTGGGGAGCCCCAGCCCTGGGGAGCCCTAGGCTTAGGGCTCCCCCTGGGAGGGGGGAGCCCTAGGCCTGGGGAGCCCCAGCCCTGGGGAGCCCTAGGCTTAGGGCTCCCCCTGGGAGGGGGGAGCCCTAGGCCTGGGGAGCCCCAGCCCTGGGGAGCCCTAGGCTTAGGGTTCCCCCTGGGAGGGGGGAGCCCTAGGCCTGGGGAGCCCCAGCCCTGGGGAGCCCTAGGCATAGGGTTCCCCCTGGGAGGGGGGAGCCCTAGGCCTGGGGAGCCCCAGCCCTGGGGAGCCCTAGGCATAGGGTTCCCCCTGGGAGGGGGGAGCCCTAGGCCTGGGGAGCCCCAGCCCTGGGGAGCCCTAGGCTTAGGGTTCCCCCTGGGAGGGGGGAGCCCTAGGCCTGGGGAGCCCCCGGGAGGGGAGCCCTAGGCTTAGGGTTCCCCCTGGGAGGGGGGAGCCCTAGGCCTAGGGAGCCCCCGGGAGGGGAGCCCTAGGCTTAGGGTTCCCCCTGGGAGGGGGGAGCCCTAGGCCTAGGGAGCCCCCGGGAGGGGAGCCCTAGGCTTAGGTTTCCCCCTGGGAGGGGGGAGCCCTAGGCCTAGGGAGCCCCCGGGAGGGGAGCCCTAGGCTTAGGGTTCCCCCTGGGAGGGGGGAGCCCTAGGCCTAGGGAGCCCCAGCCCTGGGGAGCCCCGGGAGGGGAGCCCTAGGCTTAGGGTTCCCCCTGGGAGGGGGGAGCCCTAGGCCTAGGGAGCCCCCGGGAGGGGAGCCCTAGGCTTAGGGTTCCCCCTGGGAGGGGGGAGCCCTAGGCCTAGGGAGCCCCGGGAGGGGAGCCCTAGGCTTAGGGTTCCCCCTGGGAGGGGGGAGCCCTAGGCCTAGGGAGCCCCCGGGAGGGGAGCCCTAGGCTTAGGGTTCCCCCTGGGAGGGGGGAGCCCTAGGCCTAGGGAGCCCCCGGGAGGGGAGCCCTAGGCTTAGGGTTCCCCCTGGGAGGGGGGAGCCCTAGGCCTAGGGAGCCCCCGGGAGGGGAGCCCTAGGCTTAGGGTTCCCCTGGGAGGGGGGAGCCCTAGGCCTAGGGAGCCCCCGGGAGGGGAGCCCTAGGCTTAGGGTTCCCCCTGGGAGGGGGGAGCCCTAGGCCTAGGGAGCCCCCGGGAGGGGAGCCCTAGGCTTAGGGTTCCCCCTGGGAGGGGGGAGCCCTAGGCCTAGGGAGCCCCCGGGAGGGGAGCCCTAGGCTTAGGGTTCCCCCTGGGAGGGGGGAGCCCTAGGCCTAGGGAGCCCCCGGGAGGGGAGCCCTAGGCTTAGGGTTCCCCCTGGGAGGGGGGAGCCCTAGGCCTAGGGAGCCCCCGGGAGGGGAGCCCTAGGCTTAGGGTTCCCCCTGGGAGGGGGGAGCCCTAGGCCTAGGGAGCCCCCGGGAGGGGAGCCCTAGGCTTAGGGTTCCCCCTGGGAGGGGGGAGCCCTAGGCCTAGGGAGCCCCCGGGAGGGGAGCCCTAGGCTTAGGGTTCCCCCTGGGAGGGGGGAGCCCTAGGCCTAGGGAGCCCCCGGGAGGGGAGCCCTAGGCTTAGGGTTCCCCCTGGGAGGGGGGAGCCCTAGGCCTAGGGAGCCCCCGGGAGGGGAGCCCTAGGCTTAGGGTTCCCCCTGGGAGGGGGGAGCCCTAGGCCTAGGGAGCCCCCGGGAGGGGAGCCCTAGGCTTAGGGTTCCCCCTGGGAGGGGGGAGCCCTAGGCCTAGGGAGCCCCCGGGAGGGGAGCCCTAGGCTTAGGGTTCCCCCTGGGAGGGGGGAGCCCTAGGCCTAGGGAGCCCCCGGGAGGGGAGCCCTAGGCTTAGGGTTCCCCCTGGGAGGGGGGAGCCCTAGGCCTAGGGAGCCCCCGGGAGGGGAGCCCTAGGCTTAGGGTTCCCCCTGGGAGGGGGGAGCCCTAGGCCTAGGGAGCCCCCGGGAGGGGAGCCCTAGGCTTAGGGTTCCCCCTGGGAGGGGGGAGCCCTAGGCCTAGGGAGCCCCCGGGAGGGGAGCCCTAGGCTTAGGGTTCCCCCTGGGAGGGGGGAGCCCTAGGCCTAGGGAGCCCCAGCCCTGGGGGGCCCTAGGCTTAGGGTTCCCCCTGGGAGGGGGGAGCCCTAGGCCTAGGGAGCCCCAGCCCTGGGGAGCCCTAGGCTTAGGGTTCCCCCTGGGAGGGGGGAGCCCTAGGCCTAGGGAGCCCCAGCCCTGGGGAGCCCCCGGGAGGGGAGCCCTAGGCTTAGGGTTCCCCCTGGGAGGGGGGAGCCCTAGGCCTAGGGAGCCCCAGCCCTGGGGAGCCCCCGGAGGGGAGCCCTAGGCTTAGGGTTCCCCCTGGGAGGGGGGAGCCCTAGGCCTAGGGAGCCCCAGCCCTGGGGAGCCCCCGGGAGGGGAGCCCTAGGCTTAGGGTTCCCCCTGGGAGGGGGGAGCCCTAGGCCTAGGGAGCCCCAGCCCTGGGGAGCCCCCGGGAGGGGAGCCCTAGGCTTAGGGTTCCCCCTGGGAGGGGGGAGCCCTAGGCCTAGGGAGCCCCAGCCCTGGGGAGCCCCCGGGAGGGGAGCCCTAGGCTTAGGGTTCCCCCTGGGAGGGGGGAGCCCTAGGCCTAGGGAGCCCCAGCCCTGGGGAGCCCCCGGGAGGGGAGCCCTAGGCTTAGGGTTCCCCCTGGGAGGGGGGAGCCCTAGGCCTAGGGAGCCCCAGCCCTGGGGAGCCCCCGGGAGGGGAGCCCTAGGCTTAGGGTTCCCCCTGGGAGGGGGGAGCCCTAGGCCTAGGGAGCCCCAGCCCTGGGGAGCCCCCGGGAGGGGAGCCCTAGGCTTAGGGTTCCCCCTGGGAGGGGGGAGCCCTAGGCCTAGGGAGCCCCAGCCCTGGGGAGCCCCCGGGAGGGGAGCCCTAGGCTTAGGGTTCCCCCTGGGAGGGGGGAGCCCTAGGCCTAGGGAGCCCCAGCCCTGGGGAGCCCCCGGGAGGGGAGCCCTAGGCTTAGGGTTCCCCCTGGGAGGGGGGAGCCCTAGGCCTAGGGAGCCCCAGCCCTGGGGAGCCCCCGGGAGGGGAGCCCTAGGCTTAGGGTTCCCCCTGGGAGGGGGGAGCCCTAGGCCTAGGGAGCCCCAGCCCTGGGGAGCCCCCGGGAGGGGAGCCCTAGGCTTAGGGTTCCCCCTGGGAGGGGGGAGCCCTAGGCCTAGGGAGCCCCAGCCCTGGGGAGCCCCCGGGAGGGGAGCCCTAGGCTTAGGGTTCCCCCTGGGAGGGGGAGCCCTAGGCCTAGGGAGCCCCAGCCCTGTGGAGCCCCCGGGAGGGGAGCCCTAGGCTTAGGGTTCCCCCGGGAGGGGAGCCCTAGGCTTAGGGTTCCCCCTGGGAGGGGGGAGCCCTAGGCCTAGGGAGCCCCAGCCCTGGGGAGCCCCCGGGAGGGGAGCCCTAGGCTTAGGGTTCCCCCTGGGAGGGGGGAGCCCTAGGCCTAGGGAGCCCCAGCCCTGGGGAGCCCCCGGGAGGGGAGCCCTAGGCTTAGGGTTCCCCCTGGGAGGGGGGAGCCCAAGGCCTAGGGAGCCCCAGCCCTGGGGAGCCCCCGGGAGGGGAGCCCTAGGCTTAGGGTTCCCCCTGGGAGGGGGGAGCCCTAGGCCTAGGGAGCCCCAGCCCTGGGGAGCCCCCGGGAGGGGAGCCCTAGGCTTAGGGTTCCCCCTGGGAGGGGGGAGCCCTAGGCCTAGGGAGCCCCAGCCCTGGGGAGCCCCCGGGAGGGGAGCCCTAGGCTTAGGGTTCCCCCTGGGAGGGGGAGCCCTAGGCCTAGGGAGCCCCAGCCCTGGGGAGCCCCCGGGAGGGGAGCCCTAGGCTTAGGGTTCCCCCTGGGAGGGGGGAGCCCTAGGCCTAGGGAGCCCCAGCCCTGGGGAGCCCCCGGGAGGGGAGCCCTAGGCTTAGGGTTCCCCCTGGGAGGGGGGAGCCCTAGGCCTAGGGAGCCCCAGCCCTGGGGAGCCCCCGGGAGGGGAGCCCTAGGCTTAGGGTTCCCCCTGGGAGGGGGGGAGCCCTAGGCCTAGGGAGCCCCAGCCCTGGGGAGCCCCCGGGAGGGGAGCCCTAGGCTTAGGGTTCCCCCTGGGAGGGGGGAGCCCTAGGCCTAGGGAGCCCCAGCCCTGGGGAGCCCTAGGCTTAGGGTTCCCCCTGGTAGGGGGGAGCCCTAGGCCTAGGGAGCCCCAGCCCTGGGGAGCCCCCGGGAGGGGAGCCCTAGGCTTAGGGTTCCCCCTGGGAGGGGGGAGCCCTAGGCCTAGGGAGCCCCAGCCCTGGGGAGCCCCCGGGAGGGGAGCCCTAGGCTTAGGGTTCCCCCTGGGAGGGGGGAGCCCTAGGCTTAGGGAGCCCCAGCCCTGGGGAGCCCCCGGGAGGGGAGCCCTAGGCTTAGGGTTCCCCCTGGGAGGGGGGAGCCCTAGGCCTAGGGAGCCCCCGGGAGGGGAGCCCTAGGCTTAGGGTTCCCCCTGGGAGGGGGGAGCCCTAGGCCTAGGGAGCCCCCGGGAGGGGAGCCCTAGGCTTAGGGTTCCCCCTGGGAGGGGGGAGCCCTAGGCCTAGGGAGCCCCCGGGAGGGGAGCCCTAGGCTTAGGGTTCCCCCTGGGAGGGGGGAGCCCTAGGCCTAGGGAGCCCCCGGGAGGGGAGCCCTAGGCTTAGGGTTCCCCCTGGGAGGGGGGAGCCCTAGGCTTAGGGTTCCCCCTGGGAGGGGGGAGCCCTAGGCCTAGGGAGCCCCCGGGAGGGGAGCCCTAGGCTTAGGTTTCCCCCTGGGAGGGGGGAGCCCTAGGCCTAGGGAGCCCCCGGGAGGGGAGCCCTAGGCTTAGGTTTCCCCCTGGGAGGGGGGAGCCCTAGGCCTAGGGAGCCCCCGGGAGGGGAGCCCTAGGCTTAGGTTTCCCCCTGGGAGGGGGGAGCCCTAGGCCTAGGGAGCCCCCGGGAGGGGAGCCCTAGGCTTAGGTTTCCCCCTGGGAGGGGGGAGCCCTAGGCCTAGGGAGCCCCCGGGAGGGGAGCCCTAGGCTTAGGTTTCCCCCTGGGAGGGGGGAGCCCTAGGCCTAGGGAGCCCCCGGGAGGGGAGCCCTAGGCTTAGGTTTCCCCCTGGGAGGGGGGAGCCCTAGGCCTAGGGAGCCCCCGGGAGGGGAGCCCTAGGCTTAGGTTTCCCCCTGGGAGGGGGGAGCCCTAGGCCTAGGGAGCCCCCGGGAGGGGAGCCCTAGGCTTAGGTTTCCCCCTGGGAGGGGGGAGCCCTAGGCCTAGGGAGCCCCCGGGAGGGGAGCCCTAGGCTTAGGTTTCCCCCTGGGAGGGGGGAGCCCTAGGCCTAGGGAGCCCCCGGGAGGGGAGCCCTAGGCTTAGGTTTCCCCCTGGGAGGGGGGAGCCCTAGGCCTAGGGAGCCCCCGGGAGGGGAGCCCTAGGCTTAGGTTTCCCCCTGGGAGGGGGGAGCCCTAGGCCTAGGGAGCCCCGGGAGGGGAGCCCTAGGCTTAGGTTTCCCCCTGGGAGGGGGGAGCCCTAGGCCTAGGGAGCCCCCGGGAGGGGAGCCCTAGGCTTAGGTTTCCCCCTGGGAGGGGGGAGCCCTAGGCCTAGGGAGCCGCCGGGAGGGGAGCCCTAGGCTTAGGTTTCCCCCTGGGAGGGGGGAGCCCTAGGCCTAGGGAGCCGCCGGGAGGGGAGCCCTAGGCTTAGGTTTCCCCCTGGGAGGGGGGAGCCCTAGGCCTAGGGAGCCGCCGGGAGGGGAGCCCTAGGCTTAGGGTTCCCCCTGGGAGGGGGGAGCCCTAGGCCTAGGGAGCCCCCGGGAGGGGAGCCCTAGGCTTAGGGTTCCCCCTGGGAGGGGGGAGCCCTAGGCCTAGGGAGCCCCCGGGAGGGGAGCCCTAGGCTTAGGGTTCCCCCTGGGAGGGGGGAGCCCTAGGCCTAGGGAGCCCCCGGGAGGGGAGCCCTAGGCTTAGGGTTCCCCCTGGGAGGGGGGAGCCCTAGGCCTAGGGAGCCCCCGGGAGGGGAGCCCTAGGCTTAGGGTTCCCCCTGGGAGGGGGGAGCCCTAGGCCTAGGGAGCCCCCGGGAGGGGAGCCCTAGGCTTAGGGTTCCCCCTGGGAGGGGGGAGCCCTAGGCCTAGGGAGCCCCCGGGAGGGGAGCCCTAGGCTTAGGGTTCCCCCTGGGAGGGGGGAGCCCTAGGCCTAGGGAGCCCCCGGGAGGGGAGCCCTAGGCTTAGGGTTCCCCCTGGGAGGGGGGAGCCCTAGGCCTAGGGAGCCCCCGGGAGGGGAGCCCTAGGCTTAGGGTTCCCCCTGGGAGGGGGGAGCCCTAGGCCTAGGGAGCCCCCGGGAGGGGAGCCCTAGGCTTAGGGTTCCCCCTGGGAGGGGGGAGCCCTAGGCCTAGGGAGCCCCCGGGAGGGGAGCCCTAGGCTTAGGGTTCCCCCTGGGAGGGGGGAGCCCTAGGCCTAGGGAGCCCCCGGGAGGGGAGCCCTAGGCTTAGGGTTCCCCCTGGGAGGGGGGAGCCCTAGGCCTAGGGAGCCCCCGGGAGGGGAGCCCTAGGCTTAGGGTTCCCCCTGGGAGGGGGGAGCCCTAGGCCTAGGGAGCCCCAGCCCTGGGGGGCCCTAGGCTTAGGGTTCCCCCTGGGAGGGGGGAGCCCTAGGCCTAGGGAGCCCCAGCCCTGGGGAGCCCTAGGCTTAGGGTTCCCCCTGGGAGGGGGGAGCCCTAGGCCTAGGGAGCCCCCGGGAGGGGAGCCCTAGGCTTAGGGTTCCCCCTGGGAGGGGGGAGCCCTAGGCCTAGGGAGCCCCCGGGAGGGGAGCCCTAGGCTTAGGGTTCCCCCTGGGAGGGGGGAGCCCTAGGCCTAGGGAGCCCCCGGGAGGGGAGCCCTAGGCTTAGGGTTCCCCCTGGGAGGGGGGAGCCCTAGGCCTAGGGAGCCCCCGGGAGGGGAGCCCTAGGCTTAGGGTTCCCCCTGGGAGGGGGGAGCCCTAGGCCTAGGGAGCCCCCGGGAGGGGAGCCCTAGGCTTAGGGTTCCCCCTGGGAGGGGGGAGCCCTAGGCCTAGGGAGCCCCCGGGAGGGGAGCCCTAGGCTTAGGGTTCCCCCTGGGAGGGGGGAGCCCTAGGCCTAGGGAGCCCCAGCCCTGGGGGGCCCTAGGCTTAGGGTTCCCCCTGGGAGGGGGGAGCCCTAGGCCTAGGGAGCCCCAGCCCTGGGGAGCCCTAGGCTTAGGGTTCCCCCTGGGAGGGGGGAGCCCTAGGCCTAGGGAGCCCCAGCCCTGGGGAGCCCCCGGGAGGGGAGCCCTAGGCTTAGGGTTCCCCCTGGGAGGGGGGAGCCCTAGGCCTAGGGAGCCCCAGCCCTGGGGAGCCCCCGGGAGGGGAGCCCTAGGCTTAGGGTTCCCCCTGGGAGGGGGGAGCCCTAGGCCTAGGGAGCCCCAGCCCTGGGGAGCCCCCGGGAGGGGAGCCCTAGGCTTAGGGTTCCCCCTGGGAGGGGGGAGCCCTAGGCCTAGGGAGCCCCAGCCCTGGGGAGCCCCCGGGAGGGGAGCCCTAGGCTTAGGGTTCCCCCTGGGAGGGGGGAGCCCTAGGCCTAGGGAGCCCCAGCCCTGGGGAGCCCCCGGGAGGGGAGCCCTAGGCTTAGGGTTCCCCCTGGGAGGGGGGAGCCCTAGGCCTAGGGAGCCCCAGCCCTGGGGAGCCCCCGGGAGGGGAGCCCTAGGCTTAGGGTTCCCCCTGGGAGGGGGGAGCCCTAGGCCTAGGGAGCCCCAGCCCTGGGGAGCCCCCGGGAGGGGAGCCCTAGGCTTAGGGTTCCCCCTGGGAGGGGGGAGCCCTAGGCCTAGGGAGCCCCAGCCCTGGGGAGCCCCCGGGAGGGGAGCCCTAGGCTTAGGGTTCCCCCTGGGAGGGGGGAGCCCTAGGCCTAGGGAGCCCCAGCCCTGGGGAGCCCCCGGGAGGGGAGCCCTAGGCTTAGGGTTCCCCCTGGGAGGGGGGAGCCCTAGGCCTAGGGAGCCCCAGCCCTGGGGAGCCCTAGGCTTAGGGTTCCCCCTGGGAGGGGGGAGCCCTAGGCCTAGGGAGCCCCAGCCCTGGGGAGCCCTAGTCTTAGGGTTCCCCCTGGGAGGGGGGAGCCCTAGGCCTAGGGAGCCCCAGCCCTGGGGAGCCCTAGGCTTAGGGTTCCCCCTGGGAGGGGGGAGCCCTAGGCCTAGGGAGCCCCAGCCCTGGGGAGCCCTAGGCTTAGGGTTCCCCCTGGGAGGGGGGAGCCCTAGGCCTAGGGAGCCCCAGCCCTGGGGAGCCCTAGGCTTAGGGTTCCCCCTGGGAGGGGGGAGCCCTAGGCCTAGGGAGCCCCAGCCCTGGGGAGCCCTAGGCTTAGGGTTCCCCCTGGGAGGGGGGAGCCCTAGGCCTAGGGAGCCCCCGGGAGGGGAGCCCTAGTCTTAGGGTTCCCCCTGGGAGGGGGGAGCCCTAGGCCTAGGGAGCCCCCGGGAGGGGAGCCCTAGGCTTAGGGTTCCCCCTGGGAGGGGGGAGCCCTAGGCCTAGGGAGCCCCCGGGAGGGGAGCCCTAGGCTTAGGGTTCCCCCTGGGAGGGGGGAGCCCTAGGCCTAGGGAGCCCCCGGGAGGGGAGCCCTAGGCTTAGGGTTCCCCCTGGGAGGGGGGAGCCCTAGGCCTAGGGAGCCCCCGGGAGGGGAGCACTAGGCTTAGGGTTCCCCCTGGGAGGGGGGAGCCCTAGGCCTAGGGAGCCCCAGCCCTGGGGAGCCCTAGGCTTAGGGTTCCCCCTGGGAGGGGGGAGCCCTAGGCCTAGGGAGCCCCCGGGAGGGGAGCCCTAGGCTTAGGGTTCCCCCTGGGAGGGGGGAACCCTAGGCCTGGGGAGCCCCAGCCCTGGGGAGCCCTAGGCTTAGGGTTCCCCCTGGGAGGGGGGAGCCCTAGGCCTGGGGAGCCCCAGCCCTGGGGAGCCCTAGGCTTAGGGTTCCCCCTGGGAGGGGGGAGCCCTAGGCCTGGGGAGCCCCAGCCCTGGGGAGCCCTAGGCTTAGGGTTCCCCCTGGGAGGGGGGAGCCCTAGGCCTGGGGAGCCCCAGCCCTGGGGAGCCCTAGGCTTAGGGTGCCCCCTGGGAGGGGGGAGCCCTAGGCCTGGGGAGCCCCAGCCCTGGGGAGCCCTAGGCTTAGGGTGCCCCCTGGGAGGGGGGAGCCCTAGGCCTGGGGAGCCCCAGCCCTGGGGAGCCCTAGGCTTAGGGTGCCCCCTGGGAGGGGGGAGCCCTAGGCCTGGGGAGCCCCAGCCCTGGGGAGCCCTAGGCTTAGGGTGCCCCCTGGGAGGGGGGAGCCCTAGGCCTGGGGAGCCCCAGCCCTGGGGAGCCCTAGGCTTAGGGTGCCCCCTGGGAGGGGGGAGCCCTAGGCCTGGGGAGCCCCAGCCCTGGGGAGCCCTAGGCTTAGGGCGCCCCCTGGGAGGGGGGAGCCCTAGGCCTGGGGAGCCCCAGCCCTGGGGAGCCCTAGGCTTAGGGCGCCCCCTGGGAGGGGGGAGCCCTAGGCCTGGGGAGCCCCAGCCCTGGGGAGCCCTAGGCTTAGGGCGCCCCCTGGGAGGGGGGAGCCCTAGGCCTGGGGAGCCCCAGCCCTGGGGAGCCCTAGGCTTAGGGCGCCCCCTGGGAGGGGGGAGCCCTAGGCCTGGGGAGCCCCAGCCCTGGGGAGCCCTAGGCTTAGGGCGCCCCCTGGGAGGGGGGAGCCCTAGGCCTGGGGAGCCCCAGCCCTGGGGAGCCCTAGGCTTAGGGCGCCCCCTGGGAGGGGGGAGCCCTAGGCCTGGGGAGCCCCAGCCCTGGGGAGCCCTAGGCTTAGGGCGCCCCCTGGGAGGGGGGAGCCCTAGGCCTGGGGAGCCCCAGCCCTGGGGAGCCCTAGGCTTAGGGCGCCCCCTGGGAGGGGGGAGCCCTAGGCCTGGGGAGCCCCAGCCCTGGGGAGCCCTAGGCCTAGGGCGCCCCCTGGGAGGGGGGAGCCCTAGGCCTGGGGAGCCCCAGCCCTGGGGAGCCCTAGGCCTAGGGCGCCCCCTGGCAGGGGGGAGCCCTAGGCCTGGGGAGCCCCAGCCCTGGGGAGCCCTAGGCCTAGGGCTCCCCCTGGCAGGGGGGAGCCCTAGGCCTGGGGAGCCCCAGCCCTGGGGAGCCCTAGGCCTAGGGCTCCCCCTGGCAGGGGGGAGCCCTAGGCCTGGGGAGCCCCAGCCCTGGGGAGCCCTAGGCCTAGGGCTCCCCCTGGCAGGGGGGAGCCCTAGGCCTGGGGAGCCCCAGCCCTGGGGAGCCCTAGGCCTAGGGCTCCCCCTGGGAGGGGGGAGCCCTAGGCCTGGGGAGCCCCAGCCCTGGGGAGCCCTAGGCCTAGGGCTCCCCCTGGGAGGGGGGAGCCCTAGGCCTGGGGAGCCCCAGCCCTGGGGAGCCCTAGGCCTAGGGCTCCCCCTGGGAGGGGGGAGCCCTAGGCCTGGGGAGCCCCAGCCCTGGGGAGCCCTAGGCCTAGGGCTCCCCCTGGGAGGGGGGAGCCCTAGGCCTGGGGAGCCCCAGCCCTGGGGAGCCCTAGGCCTAGGGCTCCCCCTGGGAGGGGGGAGCCCTAGGCCTGGGGAGCCCCAGCCCTGGGGAGCCCTAGGCCTAGGGCTCCCCCTGGGAGGGGGGAGCCCTAGGCCTGGGGAGCCCCAGCCCTGGGGAGCCCTAGGCCTAGGGCTCCCCCTGGGAGGGGGGAGCCCTAGGCCTGGGGAGCCCCAGCCCTGGGGAGCCCTAGGCCTAGGGCTCCCCCTGGGAGGGGGGAGCCCTAGGCCTGGGGAGCCCCAGCCCTGGGGAGCCCTAGGCCTAGGGCGCCCCCTGGGAGGGGGGAGCCCTAGGCCTGGGGAGCCCCAGCCCTGGGGAGCCCTAGGCCTAGGGCGCCCCCTGGGAGGGGGGAGCCCTAGGCCTGGGGAGCCCCAGCCCTGGGGAGCCCTAGGCCTAGGGCGCCCCCTGGGAGGGGGGAGCCCTAGGCCTGGGGAGCCCCAGCCCTGGGGAGCCCTAGGCCTAGGGCGCCCCCTGGGAGGGGGGAGCCCTAGGCCTGGGGAGCCCCAGCCCTGGGGAGCCCTAGGCTTAGGGCGCCCCCTGGGAGGGGGGAGCCCTAGGCCTGGGGAGCCCCAGCCCTGGGGAGCCCTAGGCTTAGGGCGCCCCCTGGGAGGGGGGAGCCCTAGGCCTGGGGAGCCCCAGCCCTGGGGAGCCCTAGGCTTAGGGCGCCCCCTGGGAGGGGGGAGCCCTAGGCCTGGGGAGCCCCAGCCCTGGGGAGCCCTAGGCTTAGGGCGCCCCCTGGGAGGGGGGAGCCCTAGGCCTGGGGAGCCCCAGCCCTGGGGAGCCCTAGGCTTAGGGCGCCCCCTGGGAGGGGGGAGCCCTAGGCCTGGGGAGCCCCAGCCCTGGGGAGCCCTAGGCTTAGGGCGCCCCCTGGGAGGGGGGAGCCCTAGGCCTGGGGAGCCCCAGCCCTGGGGAGCCCTAGGCTTAGGGCGCCCCCTGGGAGGGGGGAGCCCTAGGCCTGGGGAGCCCCAGCCCTGGGGAGCCCTAGGCTTAGGGCGCCCCCTGGGAGGGGGGAGCCCTAGGCCTGGGGAGCCCCAGCCCTGGGGAGCCCTAGGCTTAGGGCGCCCCCTGGGAGGGGGGAGCCCTAGGCCTGGGGAGCCCCAGCCCTGGGGAGCCCTAGGCTTAGGGCGCCCCCTGGGAGGGGGGAGCCCTAGGCCTGGGGAGCCCCAGCCCTGGGGAGCCCTAGGCTTAGGGCGCCCCCTGGGAGGGGGGAGCCCTAGGCCTGGGGAGCCCCAGCCCTGGGGAGCCCTAGGCTTAGGGCGCCCCCTGGGAGGGGGGAGCCCTAGGCCTGGGGAGCCCCAGCCCTGGGGAGCCCTAGGCTTAGGGCGCCCCCTGGGAGGGGGGAGCCCTAGGCCTGGGGAGCCCCAGCCCTGGGGAGCCCTAGGCTTAGGGCGCCCCCTGGGAGGGGGGAGCCCTAGGCCTGGGGAGCCCCAGCCCTGGGGAGCCCTAGGCTTAGGGCGCCCCCTGGGAGGGGGGAGCCCTAGGCCTGGGGAGCCCCAGCCCTGGGGAGCCCTAGGCTTAGGGCGCCCCCTGGGAGGGGGGAGCCCTAGGCCTGGGGAGCCCCAGCCCTGGGGAGCCCTAGGCTTAGGGCGCCCCCTGGGAGGGGGGAGCCCTAGGCCTGGGGAGCCCCAGCCCTGGGGAGCCCTAGGCTTAGGGCGCCCCCTGGGAGGGGGGAGCCCTAGGCCTGGGGAGCCCCAGCCCTGGGGAGCCCTAGGCTTAGGGCGCCCCCTGGGAGGGGGAGCCCTAGGCCTGGGGAGCCCCAGCCCTGGGGAGCCCTAGGCTTAGGGCGCCCCCTGGGAGGGGGGAGCCCTAGGCCTGGGGAGCCCCAGCCCTGGGGAGCCCTAGGCTTAGGGCGCCCCCTGGGAGGGGGGAGCCCTAGGCCTGGGGAGCCCCAGCCCTGGGGAGCCCTAGGCTTAGGGCTCCCCCTGGGAGGGGGGAGCCCTAGGCCTGGGGAGCCCCAGCCCTGGGGAGCCCTAGGCTTAGGGCGCCCCCTGGGAGGGGGGAGCCCTAGGCCTGGGGAGCCCCAGCCCTGGGGAGCCCTAGGCTTAGGGTTCCCCCTGGGAGGGGGGAGCCCTAGGCCTGGGGAGCCCCAGCCCTGGGGAGCCCTAGGCTTAGGGCGCCCCCTGGGAGGGGGGAGCCCTAGGCCTGGGGAGCCCCAGCCCTGGGGAGCCCTAGGCTTAGGGCTCCCCCTGGGAGGGGGGAGCCCTAGGCCTGGGGAGCCCCAGCCCTGGGGAGCCCTAGGCTTAGGGCTCCCCCTGGGAGGGGGGAGCCCTAGGCCTGGGGAGCCCCAGCCCTGGGGAGCCCTAGGCTTAGGGTTCCCCCTGGGAGGGGGGAGCCCTAGGCCTGGGGAGCCCCAGCCCTGGGGAGCCCTAGGCTTAGGGTTCCCCCTGGGAGGGGGGAGCCCTAGGCCTGGGGAGCCCCAGCCCTGGGGAGCCCTAGGCATAGGGTTCCCCCTGGGAGGGGGGAGCCCTAGGCCTGGGAGCCCCAGCCCTGGGGAGCCCTAGGCTTAGGGTTCCCCCTGGGAGGGGGGAGCCCTAGGCCTGGGGAGCCCCCGGGAGGGGAGCCCTAGGCTTAGGGTTCCCCCTGGGAGGGGGGAGCCCTAGGCCTAGGGAGCCCCCGGGAGGGGAGCCCTAGGCTTAGGGTTCCCCCTGGGAGGGGGGAGCCCTAGGCCTAGGGAGCCCCCGGGAGGGGAGCCCTAGGCTTAGGGTTCCCCCTGGGAGGGGGGAGCCCTAGGCCTAGGGAGCCCCCGGGAGGGGAGCCCTAGGCTTAGGGTTCCCCCTGGGAGGGGGGAGCCCTAGGCCTAGGGAGCCCCAGCCCTGGGGAGCCCCGGGAGGGGAGCCCTAGGCTTAGGGTTCCCCCTGGGAGGGGGGAGCCCTAGGCCTAGGGAGCCCCCGGGAGGGGAGCCCTAGGCTTAGGGTTCCCCCTGGGAGGGGGGAGCCCTAGGCCTAGGGAGCCCCCGGGAGGGGAGCCCTAGGCTTAGGGTTCCCCCTGGGAGGGGGGAGCCCTAGGCCTAGGGAGCCCCCGGGAGGGGAGCCCTAGGCTTAGGGTTCCCCCTGGGAGGGGGGAGCCCTAGGCCTAGGGAGCCCCCGGGAGGGGAGCCCTAGGCTTAGGGTTCCCCCTGGGAGGGGGGAGCCCTAGGCCTAGGGAGCCCCCGGGAGGGGAGCCCTAGGCTTAGGGTTCCCCCTGGGAGGGGGGAGCCCTAGGCCTAGGGAGCCCCCGGGAGGGGAGCCCTAGGCTTAGGGTTCCCCCTGGGAGGGGGGAGCCCTAGGCCTAGGGAGCCCCCGGGAGGGGAGCCCTAGGCTTAGGGTTCCCCCTGGGAGGGGGGAGCCCTAGGCCTAGGGAGCCCCCGGGAGGGGAGCCCTAGGCTTAGGGTTCCCCCTGGGAGGGGGGAGCCCTAGGCCTAGGGAGCCCCCGGGAGGGGAGCCCTAGGCTTAGGGTTCCCCCTGGGAGGGGGGAGCCCTAGGCCTAGGGAGCCCCCGGGAGGGGAGCCCTAGGCTTAGGGTTCCCCCTGGGAGGGGGGAGCCCTAGGCCTAGGGAGCCCCCGGGAGGGGAGCCCTAGGCTTAGGGTTCCCCCTGGGAGGGGGGAGCCCTAGGCCTAGGGAGCCCCCGGGAGGGGAGCCCTAGGCTTAGGGTTCCCCCTGGGAGGGGGGAGCCCTAGGCCTAGGGAGCCCCCGGGAGGGGAGCCCTAGGCTTAGGGTTCCCCCTGGGAGGGGGGAGCCCTAGGCCTAGGGAGCCCCCGGGAGGGGAGCCCTAGGCTTAGGGTTCCCCCTGGGAGGGGGGAGCCCTAGGCCTAGGGAGCCCCCGGGAGGGGAGCCCTAGGCTTAGGGTTCCCCCTGGGAGGGGGGAGCCCTAGGCCTAGGGAGCCCCCGGGAGGGGAGCCCTAGGCTTAGGGTTCCCCCTGGGAGGGGGGAGCCCTAGGCCTAGGGAGCCCCCGGGAGGGGAGCCCTAGGCTTAGGGTTCCCCCTGGGAGGGGGGAGCCCTAGGCCTAGGGAGCCCCCGGGAGGGGAGCCCTAGGCTTAGGGTTCCCCCTGGGAGGGGGGAGCCCTAGGCCTAGGGAGCCCCCGGGAGGGGAGCCCTAGGCTTAGGGTTCCCCCTGGGAGGGGGGAGCCCTAGGCCTAGGGAGCCCCCGGGAGGGGAGCCCTAGGCTTAGGGTTCCCCCTGGGAGGGGGAGCCCTAGGCCTAGGGAGCCCCCGGGAGGGGAGCCCTAGGCTTAGGGTTCCCCCTGGGAGGGGGGAGCCCTAGGCCTAGGGAGCCCCAGCCCTGGGGGCCCTAGGCTTAGGGTTCCCCCTGGGAGGGGGGAGCCCTAGGCCTAGGGAGCCCCAGCCCTGGGGGAGCCCTAGGCTTAGGGTTCCCCCTGGGAGGGGGGAGCCCTAGGCCTAGGGAGCCCCAGCCCTGGGGAGCCCCCGGGAGGGGAGCCCTAGGCTTAGGGTTCCCCCTGGGAGGGGGGAGCCCTAGGCCTAGGGAGCCCCAGCCCTGGGGAGCCCCCGGGAGGGGAGCCCTAGGCTTAGGGTTCCCCCTGGGAGGGGGGAGCCCTAGGCCTAGGGAGCCCCAGCCCTGGGGAGCCCCCGGGAGGGGAGCCCTAGGCTTAGGGTTCCCCCTGGGAGGGGGGAGCCCTAGGCCTAGGGAGCCCCAGCCCTGGGGAGCCCCCGGGAGGGGAGCCCTAGGCTTAGGGTTCCCCCTGGGAGGGGGGAGCCCTAGGCCTAGGGAGCCCCAGCCCTGGGGAGCCCCCGGGAGGGGAGCCCTAGGCTTAGGGTTCCCCCTGGGAGGGGGGAGCCCTAGGCCTAGGGAGCCCCAGCCCTGGGGAGCCCCCGGGAGGGGAGCCCTAGGCTTAGGGTTCCCCCTGGGAGGGGGGAGCCCTAGGCCTAGGGAGCCCCAGCCCTGGGGAGCCCCCGGGAGGGGAGCCCTAGGCTTAGGGTTCCCCCTGGGAGGGGGGAGCCCTAGGCCTAGGGAGCCCCAGCCCTGGGGAGCCCCCGGGAGGGGAGCCCTAGGCTTAGGGTTCCCCCTGGGAGGGGGGAGCCCTAGGCCTAGGGAGCCCCAGCCCTGGGGAGCCCCCGGGAGGGGAGCCCTAGGCTTAGGGTTCCCCCTGGGAGGGGGGAGCCCTAGGCCTAGGGAGCCCCAGCCCTGGGGAGCCCCCGGGAGGGGAGCCCTAGGCTTAGGGTTCCCCCTGGGAGGGGGGAGCCCTAGGCCTAGGGAGCCCCAGCCCTGGGGAGCCCCCGGGAGGGGAGCCCTAGGCTTAGGGTTCCCCCTGGGAGGGGGGAGCCCTAGGCCTAGGGAGCCCCAGCCCTGGGGAGCCCCCGGGAGGGGAGCCCTAGGCTTAGGGTTCCCCCTGGGAGGGGGGAGCCCTAGGCCTAGGGAGCCCCAGCCCTGTGGAGCCCCCGGGAGGGGAGCCCTAGGCTTAGGGTTCCCCCCGGGAGGGGAGCCCTAGGCTTAGGGTTCCCCCTGGGAGGGGGGAGCCCTAGGCCTAGGGAGCCCCAGCCCTGGGGAGCCCCCGGGAGGGGAGCCCTAGGCTTAGGGTTCCCCCTGGGAGGGGGGAGCCCTAGGCCTAGGGAGCCCCAGCCCTGGGGAGCCCCCGGGAGGGGAGCCCTAGGCTTAGGGTTCCCCCTGGGAGGGGGGAGCCCAAGGCCTAGGGAGCCCCAGCCCTGGGGAGCCCCCGGGAGGGGAGCCCTAGGCTTAGGGTTCCCCCTGGGAGGGGGGAGCCCTAGGCCTAGGGAGCCCCAGCCCTGGGGAGCCCCCGGGAGGGGAGCCCTAGGCTTAGGGTTCCCCCTGGGAGGGGGGAGCCCTAGGCCTAGGGAGCCCCAGCCCTGGGGAGCCCCCGGGAGGGGAGCCCTAGGCTTAGGGTTCCCCCTGGGAGGGGGGAGCCCTAGGCCTAGGGAGCCCCAGCCCTGGGGAGCCCCCGGGGAGGGGAGCCCTAGGCTTAGGGTTCCCCCTGGGAGGGGGGAGCCCTAGGCCTAGGGAGCCCCAGCCCTGGGGAGCCCCCGGGAGGGGAGCCCTAGGCTTAGGGTTCCCCCTGGGAGGGGGGAGCCCTAGGCCTAGGGAGCCCCAGCCCTGGGGAGCCCCCGGGAGGGGAGCCCTAGGCTTAGGGTTCCCCCTGGGAGGGGGGAGCCCTAGGCCTAGGGAGCCCCAGCCCTGGGGAGCCCCCGGGAGGGGAGCCCTAGGCTTAGGGTTCCCCCTGGGAGGGGGGAGCCCTAGGCCTAGGGAGCCCCAGCCCTGGGGAGCCCTAGGCTTAGGGTTCCCCCTGGTAGGGGGGAGCCCTAGGCCTAGGGAGCCCCAGCCCTGGGGAGCCCCCGGGAGGG
The DNA here is from genome assembly GCF_050624435.1 of Tenrec ecaudatus. Lineage (NCBI taxonomy): Eukaryota > Metazoa > Chordata > Mammalia > Afrosoricida > Tenrecidae > Tenrec > Tenrec ecaudatus. The sequence continues at coordinate 47,067 of NW_027458544.1, read as the reverse complement.
GAGCCCTAGGCTTAGGGTTCCCCCTGGGAGGGGGGAGCCCTAGGCCTAGGGAGCCCCAGCCCTGGGGAGCCCCCGGGAGGGGAGCCCTAGGCTTAGGGTTCCCCCTGGGAGGGGGGAGCCCTAGGCTTAGGGAGCCCCAGCCCTGGGGAGCCCCCGGGAGGGGAGCCCTAGGCTTAGGGTTCCCCCTGGGAGGGGGAGCCCTAGGCCTAGGGAGCCCCCGGGAGGGGAGCCCTAGGCTTAGGGTTCCCCCTGGGAGGGGGGAGCCCTAGGCCTAGGGAGCCCCCGGGAGGGGAGCCCTAGGCTTAGGGTTCCCCCTGGGAGGGGGGAGCCCTAGGCCTAGGGAGCCCCCGGGAGGGGAGCCCTAGGCTTAGGGTTCCCCCTGGGAGGGGGGAGCCCTAGGCCTAGGGAGCCCCCGGGAGGGGAGCCCTAGGCTTAGGGTTCCCCCTGGGAGGGGGGAGCCCTAGGCTTAGGGTTCCCCCTGGGAGGGGGGAGCCCTAGGCCTAGGGAGCCCCCGGGAGGGGAGCCCTAGGCTTAGGTTTCCCCCTGGGAGGGGGGAGCCCTAGGCCTAGGGAGCCCCCGGGAGGGGAGCCCTAGGCTTAGGTTTCCCCCTGGGAGGGGGGAGCCCTAGGCCTAGGGAGCCCCCGGGAGGGGAGCCCTAGGCTTAGGTTTCCCCCTGGGAGGGGGGAGCCCTAGGCCTAGGGAGCCCCCGGGAGGGGAGCCCTAGGCTTAGGTTTCCCCCTGGGAGGGGGGAGCCCTAGGCCTAGGGAGCCCCCGGGAGGGGAGCCCTAGGCTTAGGTTTCCCCCTGGGAGGGGGGAGCCCTAGGCCTAGGGAGCCCCCGGGAGGGGAGCCCTAGGCTTAGGTTTCCCCCTGGGAGGGGGGAGCCCTAGGCCTAGGGAGCCCCCGGGAGGGGAGCCCTAGGCTTAGGTTTCCCCCTGGGAGGGGGGAGCCCTAGGCCTAGGGAGCCCCCGGGAGGGGAGCCCTAGGCTTAGGTTTCCCCCTGGGAGGGGGGAGCCCTAGGCCTAGGGAGCCCCCGGGAGGGGAGCCCTAGGCTTAGGTTTCCCCCTGGGAGGGGGGAGCCCTAGGCCTAGGGAGCCCCCGGGAGGGGAGCCCTAGGCTTAGGTTTCCCCCTGGGAGGGGGGAGCCCTAGGCCTAGGGAGCCCCCGGGAGGGGAGCCCTAGGCTTAGGTTTCCCCCTGGGAGGGGGGAGCCCTAGGCCTAGGGAGCCCCGGGGAGGGGAGCCCTAGGCTTAGGTTTCCCCCTGGGAGGGGGGAGCCCTAGGCCTAGGGAGCCCCCGGGAGGGGAGCCCTAGGCTTAGGTTTCCCCCTGGGAGGGGGGAGCCCTAGGCCTAGGGAGCCGCCGGGAGGGGAGCCCTAGGCTTAGGTTTCCCCCTGGGAGGGGGGAGCCCTAGGCCTAGGGAGCCGCCGGGAGGGGAGCCCTAGGCTTAGGTTTCCCCCTGGGAGGGGGGAGCCCTAGGCCTAGGGAGCCGCCGGGAGGGGAGCCCTAGGCTTAGGGTTCCCCCTGGGAGGGGGGAGCCCTAGGCCTAGGGAGCCCCCGGGAGGGGAGCCCTAGGCTTAGGGTTCCCCCTGGGAGGGGGGAGCCCTAGGCCTAGGGAGCCCCCGGGAGGGGAGCCCTAGGCTTAGGGTTCCCCCTGGGAGGGGGGAGCCCTAGGCCTAGGGAGCCCCCGGGAGGGGAGCCCTAGGCTTAGGGTTCCCCCTGGGAGGGGGGAGCCCTAGGCCTAGGGAGCCCCCGGGAGGGGAGCCCTAGGCTTAGGGTTCCCCCTGGGAGGGGGGAGCCCTAGGCCTAGGGAGCCCCCGGGAGGGGAGCCCTAGGCTTAGGGTTCCCCCTGGGAGGGGGGAGCCCTAGGCCTAGGGAGCCCCCGGGAGGGGAGCCCTAGGCTTAGGGTTCCCCCTGGGAGGGGGGAGCCCTAGGCCTAGGGAGCCCCCGGGAGGGGAGCCCTAGGCTTAGGGTTCCCCCTGGGAGGGGGGAGCCCTAGGCCTAGGGAGCCCCCGGGAGGGGAGCCCTAGGCTTAGGGTTCCCCCTGGGAGGGGGGAGCCCTAGGCCTAGGGAGCCCCCGGGAGGGGAGCCCTAGGCTTAGGGTTCCCCCTGGGAGGGGGGAGCCCTAGGCCTAGGGAGCCCCCGGGAGGGGAGCCCTAGGCTTAGGGTTCCCCCTGGGAGGGGGGAGCCCTAGGCCTAGGGAGCCCCCGGGAGGGGAGCCCTAGGCTTAGGGTTCCCCCTGGGAGGGGGGAGCCCTAGGCCTAGGGAGCCCCCGGGAGGGGAGCCCTAGGCTTAGGGTTCCCCCTGGGAGGGGGGAGCCCTAGGCCTAGGGAGCCCCCGGGAGGGGAGCCCTAGGCTTAGGGTTCCCCCTGGGAGGGGGGAGCCCTAGGCCTAGGGAGCCCCAGCCCTGGGGGGCCCTAGGCTTAGGGTTCCCCCTGGGAGGGGGGAGCCCTAGGCCTAGGGAGCCCCAGCCCTGGGGAGCCCTAGGCTTAGGGTTCCCCCTGGGAGGGGGGAGCCCTAGGCCTAGGGAGCCCCCGGGAGGGGAGCCCTAGGCTTAGGGTTCCCCCTGGGAGGGGGGAGCCCTAGGCCTAGGGAGCCCCCGGGAGGGGAGCCCTAGGCTTAGGGTTCCCCCTGGGAGGGGGGAGCCCTAGGCCTAGGGAGCCCCCGGGAGGGGAGCCCTAGGCTTAGGGTTCCCCCTGGGAGGGGGGAGCCCTAGGCCTAGGGAGCCCCCGGGAGGGGAGCCCTAGGCTTAGGGTTCCCCCTGGGAGGGGGGAGCCCTAGGCCTAGGGAGCCCCCGGGAGGGGAGCCCTAGGCTTAGGGTTCCCCCTGGGAGGGGGGAGCCCTAGGCCTAGGGAGCCCCCGGGAGGGGAGCCCTAGGCTTAGGGTTCCCCCTGGGAGGGGGGAGCCCTAGGCCTAGGGAGCCCCAGCCCTGGGGGGCCCTAGGCTTAGGGTTCCCCCTGGGAGGGGGGAGCCCTAGGCCTAGGGAGCCCCAGCCCTGGGGAGCCCTAGGCTTAGGGTTCCCCCTGGGAGGGGGGAGCCCTAGGCCTAGGGAGCCCCAGCCCTGGGGAGCCCCCGGGAGGGGAGCCCTAGGCTTAGGGTTCCCCCTGGGAGGGGGGAGCCCTAGGCCTAGGGAGCCCCAGCCCTGGGGAGCCCCCGGGAGGGGAGCCCTAGGCTTAGGGTTCCCCCTGGGAGGGGGGAGCCCTAGGCCTAGGGAGCCCCAGCCCTGGGGAGCCCCCGGGAGGGGAGCCCTAGGCTTAGGGTTCCCCCTGGGAGGGGGGAGCCCTAGGCCTAGGGAGCCCCAGCCCTGGGGAGCCCCCGGGAGGGGAGCCCTAGGCTTAGGGTTCCCCCTGGGAGGGGGGAGCCCTAGGCCTAGGGAGCCCCAGCCCTGGGGAGCCCCCGGGAGGGGAGCCCTAGGCTTAGGGTTCCCCCTGGGAGGGGGGAGCCCTAGGCCTAGGGAGCCCCAGCCCTGGGGAGCCCCCGGGAGGGGAGCCCTAGGCTTAGGGTTCCCCCTGGGAGGGGGGAGCCCTAGGCCTAGGGAGCCCCAGCCCTGGGGAGCCCCCGGGAGGGGAGCCCTAGGCTTAGGGTTCCCCCTGGGAGGGGGGAGCCCTAGGCCTAGGGAGCCCCAGCCCTGGGGAGCCCCCGGGAGGGGAGCCCTAGGCTTAGGGTTCCCCCTGGGAGGGGGGAGCCCTAGGCCTAGGGAGCCCCAGCCCTGGGGAGCCCCCGGGAGGGGAGCCCTAGGCTTAGGGTTCCCCCTGGGAGGGGGGAGCCCTAGGTCTAGGGAGCCCCAGCCCTGGGGAGCCCCCGGGAGGGGAGCCCTAGGCTTAGGGTTCCCCCTGGGAGGGGGGAGCCCTAGGCCTAGGGAGCCCCAGCCCTGGGGAGCCCCCGGGAGGGGAGCCCTAGGCTTAGGGTTCCCCCTGGGAGGGGGGAGCCCTAGGCCTAGGGAGCCCCAGCCCTGGGGAGCCCCCGGGAGGGGAGCCCTAGGCTTAGGGTTCCCCCTGGGAGGGGGGAGCCCTAGGCCTAGGGAGCCCCAGCCCTGGGGAGCCCCCGGGAGGGGAGCCCTAGGCTTAGGGTTCCCCCTGGGAGGGGGGAGCCCTAGGCCTAGGGAGCCCCAGCCCTGGGGAGCCCCCGGGAGGGGAGCCCTAGGCTTAGGGTTCCCCCTGGGAGGGGGGAGCCCTAGGCCTAGGGAGCCCCAGCCCTGGGGAGCCCCCGGGAGGGGAGCCCTAGGCTTAGGGTTCCCCCTGGGAGGGGGGAGCCCTAGGCCTAGGGAGCCCCAGCCCTGGGGAGCCCCCGGGAGGGGAGCCCTAGGCTTAGGGTTCCCCCTGGGAGGGGGGAGCCCTAGGCCTAGGGAGCCCCAGCCCTGGGGAGCCCCCGGGAGGGGAGCCCTAGGCTTAGGGTTCCCCCTGGGAGGGGGGAGCCCTAGGCCTAGGGAGCCCCAGCCCTGGGGAGCCCCCGGGAGGGGAGCCCTAGGCTTAGGGTTCCCCCTGGGAGGGGGGAGCCCTAGGCCTAGGGAGCCCCAGCCCGGGGGAGCCCCCGGGAGGGGAGCCCTAGGCTTAGGGTTCCCCCTGGGAGGGGGGAGCCCTAGGCCTAGGGAGCCCCAGCCCTGGGGAGCCCCCGGGAGGGGAGCCCTAGGCTTAGGGCTTCCCCCTGGGAGGGGGGAGCCCTAGGCCTAGGGAGCCCCAGCCCTGGGGGGCCCTAGGCTTAGGGCTTCCCCCTGGGAGGGGGGAGCCCTAGGCCTAGGGCGCCCCAGCCCTGGGGGGCCCTAGGCTTAGGGCTTCCCCCTGGGAGGGGGGAGCCCTAGGCCTAGGGCGCCCCAGCCCTGGGGGGCCCTAGGCTTAGGGCTTCCCCCTGGGAGGGGGGAGCCCTAGGCCTAGGGCGCCCCAGCCCTGGGGGGCCCTAGGCTTAGGGCTTCCCCCTGGGAGGGGGGAGCCCTAGGCCTAGGGCGCCCCAGCCCTGGGGGGCCCTAGGCTTAGGGCTTCCCCCTGGGAGGGGGGAGCCCTAGGCCTAGGGCGCCCCAGCCCTGGGGGGCCCTAGGCTTAGGGTTCCCCCTGGGAGGGGGGAGCCCTAGGCCTAGGGAGACCCCGGGAGGGGGGCCCTAGGCTTAGGGTTCCCCCTGGGAGGGGGGAGCCCTAGGCCTAGGGAGCCCCAGCCCTGGGGGGCCCTAGGCTTAGGGTTCCCCCTGGGAGGGGGGAGCCCTAGGCCTAGGGAGCCCCAGCCCTGGGGGGCCCTAGGCTTAGGGTTCCCCCTGGGAGGGGGGAGCCCTAGGCCTAGGGAGCCCCAGCCCTGGGGGGCCCTAGGCTTAGGGTTCCCCCTGGGAGGGGGGAGCCCTAGGCCTAGGGAGCCCCAGCCCTGGGGGGCCCTAGGCTTAGGGTTCCCCCTGGGAGGGGGGAGCCCAAGGCCTAGGGAGCCCCAGCCCTGGGGGGCCCTAGGCTTAGGGTTCCCCCTGGGAGGGGGGAGCCCTAGGCCTAGGGAGCCCCAGCCCTAGGGGGCCCTAGGCTTAGGGTTCCCCCTGGGAGGGGGGAGCCCTAGGCCTAGGGAGCCCCAGCCCAGGGGGGCCCTAGGCTTAGGGTTCCCCCTGGGAGGGGGGAGCCCTAGGCCTGGGGAGCCCCCGGGAGGGGGGCCCTAGGCTTAGGGTTCCCCCTGGGAGGGGGGAGCCCTAGGCCTGGGGAGCCCCCGGGAGGGGGGCCCTAGGCTTAGGGTTCCCCCTGGGAGGGGGGAGCCCTAGGCCTGGGGAGCCCCCGGGAGGGGGGCCCTAGGCTTAGGGTTCCCCCTGGGAGGGGGGAGCCCTAGGCCTGGGGCGCCCCAGCCCTGGGGGGCCCTAGGCTTAGGGTTCCCCCTGGGAGGGGGGAGCCCTAGGCCTGGGGCGCCCCAGCCCTGGGGGGCCCTAGGCTTAGGGTTCCCCCTGGGAGGGGGGAGCCCTAGGCCTGGGGCGCCCCAGCCCTGGGGGGCCCTAGGCTTAGGGTTCCCCCTGGGAGGGGGGAGCCCTAGGCCTGGGGCGCCCCAGCCCTGGGGGGCCCTAGGCTTAGGGTTCCCCCTGGGAGGGGGGAGCCCTAGGCCTGGGGCGCCCCAGCCCTGGGGGGCCCTAGGCTTAGGGTTCCCCCTGGGAGGGGGGAGCCCTAGGCCTGGGGCGCCCCAGCCCTGGGGGGCCCTAGGCTTAGGGTTCCCCCTGGGAGGGGGGAGCCCTAGGCCTGGGGCGCCCCAGCCCTGGGGGGCCCTAGGCTTAGGGTTCCCCCTGGGAGGGGGGAGCCCTAGGCCTGGGGCGCCCCAGCCCTGGGGGGCCCTAGGCTTAGGGTTCCCCCTGGGAGGGGGGAGCCCTAGGCCTGGGGCGCCCCAGCCCTGGGGGGCCCTAGGCCTAGGGTTCCCCCTGGGAGGGGGGAGCCCTAGGCCTGGGGAGCCCCAGCCCTGGGGGGGCCCTAGGCCTAGGGTTCCCCCTGGGAGGGGGGAGCCCTAGGCCTGGGGAGCCCCAGCCCTGGGGGGCCCTAGGCCTAGGGTTCCCCCTGGGAGGGGGGAGCCCTAGGCCTGGGGAGCCCCAGCCCTGGGGGGCCCTAGGCCTAGGGTTCCCCCTGGGAGGGGGGAGCCCTAGGCCTGGGGAGCCCCAGCCCTGGGGGGCCCTAGGCCTAGGGTTCCCCCTGGGAGGGGGGAGCCCTAGGCCTGGGGAGCCCCAGCCCTGGGGGGCCCTAGGCCTAGGGTTCCCCCTGGGAGGGGGGAGCCCTAGGCCTGGGGAGCCCCAGCCCTGGGGGGCCCTAGGCCTAGGGTTCCCCCTGGGAGGGGGGAGCCCTAGGCCTGGGGAGCCCCAGCCCTGGGGGGCCCTAGGCCTAGGGTTCCCCCTGGGAGGGGGGAGCCCTAGGCCTGGGGAGCCCCAGCCCTGGGGGGCCCTAGGCCTAGGGTTCCCCCTGGGAGGGGGGAGCCCTAGGCCTGGGGAGCCCCAGCCCTGGGGGGCCCTAGGCCTAGGGTTCCCCCTGGGAGGGGGAGCCCTAGGCCTGGGGAGCCCCAGCCCTGGGGGGCCCTAGGCCTAGGGTTCCCCCTGGGAGGGGGGAGCCCTAGGCCTGGGGAGCCCCAGCCCTGGGGGGCCCTAGGCCTAGGGTTCCCCCTGGGAGGGGGGAGCCCTAGGCCTGGGGAGCCCCAGCACTGGGGGGCCCTAGGCCTAGGGTTCCCCCTGGGAGGGGGGAGCCCTAGGCCTAGGGAGCCCCAGCCCTGGGGGGCCCTAGGCCTAGGGTTCCCCCTGGGAGGGGGGAGCCCTAGGCCTAGGGAGCCCCAGCCCTGGGGAGCCCTAGGCCTAGGGTTCCCCCTGGGAGGGGGGAGCCCTAGGCCTAGGGAGCCCCAGCCCTGGGGAGCCCTAGGCCTAGGGTTCCCCCTGGGAGGGGGGAGCCCTAGGCCTAGGGAGCCCCAGCCCTGGGGAGCCCTAGGCTTAGGGTTCCCCCTGGGAGGGGGGAGCCCTAGGCATAGGGAGCCCCCGGGAGGGGGGCCCTAGGCTTAGGGTTCCCCCTGGGAGGGGGGAGCCCTAGGCCTAGGGAGCCCCCGGGAGGGGGGCCCTAGGCTTAGGGTTCCCCCTGTGAGGGGGGAGCCCTAGGCCTAGGGAGCCCCAGCCCTGGGGGTCCCTAGGCTTAGGGTTCCCCCTGGGAGGGGGGAGCCCTAGGCCTAGGGAGCCCCAGCCCTGGGGGGCCCTAGGCTTAGGGTTCCCCCTGGGAGGAGGGAGCCCTAGGCCTAGGGAGCCCCAGCCCTGGGGGGCCCTAGGCTTAGGGTTCCCCCTGGGAGGGGGGAGCCCTAGGCCTAGGGAGCCCCAGCCCTGGGGGGCCCTAGGCTTAGGGTTCCCCCTGGGAGGGGGGAGCCCTAGGCCTAGGGAGCCCCAGCCCTGGGGGGCCCTAGGCTTAGGGTTCCCCCGGGGAGGGGGGAGCCCTAGGCCTGGGGAGCCCCCGGGAGGGGGGCCCTAGGCTTAGGGTTCCCCCTGGGAGGGGGGAGCCCTAGGCCTGGGGAGCCCCCGGGAGGGGGGCCCTAGGCTTAGGGTTCCCCCTGGGAGGGGGGAGCCCTAGGCCTGGGGCGCCCCAGCCCTGGGGGGCCCTAGGCTTAGGGTTCCCCCTGGGAGGGGGGAGCCCTAGGCCTGGGGAGCCCCAGCCCTGGGGGGCCCTAGGCCTAGGGTTCCCCCTGGGAGGGGGGAGCCCTAGGCCTGGGGAGCCCCAGCCCTGGGGGGCCCTAGGCCTAGGGTTCCCCCTGGGAGGGGGGAGCCCTAGGCCTGGGGAGCCCCAGCCCTGGGGGGCCCTAGCCCTAGGGTTCCCCCTGGGAGGGGGGAGCCCTAGGCCTGGGGCGCCCCAGCCCTGGGGGGCCCTAGCCCTAGGGTTCCCCCTGGGAGGGGGGAGCCCTAGGCCTGGGGCGCCCCAGCCCTGGGGGGCCCTAGGCTTAGGGCTTCCCCCTGGGAGGGGGGAGCCCTAGGCCTGGGGCCCCCCAGCCCTGGGGGGCCCTAGGCTTAGGGCTTCCCCCTGGGAGGGGGGAGCCCTAGGCCTGGGGCGCCCCAGCCCTGGGGGGCCCTAGGCTTAGGGCTTCCCCCTGGGAGGGGGGAGCCCTAGGCCTGGGGCGCCCCAGCCCTGGGGGGCCCTAGGCTTAGGGCTTCCCCCTGGGAGGGGGGAGCCCTAGGCCTAGGGAGCCCCCGGGAGGGGAGCCCTAGGCTTAGGGTTCCCCCTGGGAGGGGGGAGCCCTAGGCCTAGGGAGCCCCCGGGAGGGGAGCCCTAGGCTTAGGGTTCCCCCTGGGAGGGGGGAGCCCTAGGCCTAGGGAGCCCCCGGGAGGGGAGCCCTAGGCTTAGGGTTCCCCCTGGGAGGGGGGAGCCCTAGGCCTAGGGAGCCCCCGGGAGGGGAGCCCTAGGCTTAGGGTTCCCCCTGGGAGGGGGGAGCCCTAGGCCTAGGGAGCCCCCGGGAGGGGAGCCCTAGGCTTAGGGTTCCCCCTGGGAGGGGGGAGCCCTAGGCCTAGGGAGCCCCCGGGAGGGGAGCCCTAGGCTTAGGGTTCCCCCTGGGAGGGGGGAGCCCTAGGCCTAGGGAGCCCCCGGGAGGGGAGCCCTAGGCTTAGGGTTCCCCCTGGGAGGGGGGAGCCCTAGGCCTAGGGAGCCCCAGCCCTGGGGGGCCCTAGGCTTAGGGTTCCCCCTGGGAGGGGGGAGCCCTAGGCCTAGGGAGCCCCAGCCCTGGGGAGCCCTAGGCTTAGGGTTCCCCCTGGGAGGGGGGAGCCCTAGGCCTAGGGAGCCCCCGGGAGGGGAGCCCTAGGCTTAGGGTTCCCCCTGGGAGGGGGGAGCCCTAGGCCTAGGGAGCCCCCGGGAGGGGAGCCCTAGGCTTAGGGTTCCCCCTGGGAGGGGGGAGCCCTAGGCCTAGGGAGCCCCCGGGAGGGGAGCCCTAGGCTTAGGGTTCCCCCTGGGAGGGGGGAGCCCTAGGCCTAGGGAGCCCCCGGGAGGGGAGCCCTAGGCTTAGGGTTCCCCCTGGGAGGGGGGAGCCCTAGGCCTAGGGAGCCCCCGGGAGGGGAGCCCTAGGCTTAGGGTTCCCCCTGGGAGGGGGGAGCCCTAGGCCTAGGGAGCCCCCGGGAGGGGAGCCCTAGGCTTAGGGTTCCCCCTGGGAGGGGGGAGCCCTAGGCCTAGGGAGCCCCAGCCCTGGGGGGCCCTAGGCTTAGGGTTCCCCCTGGGAGGGGGGAGCCCTAGGCCTAGGGAGCCCCAGCCCTGGGGAGCCCTAGGCTTAGGGTTCCCCCTGGGAGGGGGGAGCCCTAGGCCTAGGGAGCCCCAGCCCTGGGGAGCCCCCGGGAGGGGAGCCCTAGGCTTAGGGTTCCCCCTGGGAGGGGGGAGCCCTAGGCCTAGGGAGCCCCAGCCCTGGGGAGCCCCCGGGAGGGGAGCCCTAGGCTTAGGGTTCCCCCTGGGAGGGGGGAGCCCTAGGCCTAGGGAGCCCCAGCCCTGGGGAGCCCCCGGGAGGGGAGCCCTAGGCTTAGGGTTCCCCCTGGGAGGGGGGAGCCCTAGGCCTAGGGAGCCCCAGCCCTGGGGAGCCCCCGGGAGGGGAGCCCTAGGCTTAGGGTTCCCCCTGGGAGGGGGGAGCCCTAGGCCTAGGGAGCCCCAGCCCTGGGGAGCCCCCGGGAGGGGAGCCCTAGGCTTAGGGTTCCCCCTGGGAGGGGGGAGCCCTAGGCCTAGGGAGCCCCAGCCCTGGGGAGCCCCCGGGAGGGGAGCCCTAGGCTTAGGGTTCCCCCTGGGAGGGGGGAGCCCTAGGCCTAGGGAGCCCCAGCCCTGGGGAGCCCCCGGGAGGGGAGCCCTAGGCTTAGGGTTCCCCCTGGGAGGGGGGAGCCCTAGGCCTAGGGAGCCCCAGCCCTGGGGAGCCCCCGGGAGGGGAGCCCTAGGCTTAGGGTTCCCCCTGGGAGGGGGGAGCCCTAGGCCTAGGGAGCCCCAGCCCTGGGGAGCCCCCGGGAGGGGAGCCCTAGGCTTAGGGTTCCCCCTGGGAGGGGGGAGCCCTAGGCCTAGGGAGCCCCAGCCCTGGGGAGCCCCCGGGAGGGGAGCCCTAGGCTTAGGGTTCCCCCTGGGAGGGGGGAGCCCTAGGCCTAGGGAGCCCCAGCCCTGGGGAGCCCCCGGGAGGGGAGCCCTAGGCTTAGGGTTCCCCCTGGGAGGGGGGAGCCCTAGGCCTAGGGAGCCCCAGCCCTGGGGAGCCCCCGGGAGGGGAGCCCTAGGCTTAGGGTTCCCCCTGGGAGGGGGGAGCCCTAGGCCTAGGGAGCCCCAGCCCTGGGGAGCCCCCGGGAGGGGAGCCCTAGGCTTAGGGTTCCCCCTGGGAGGGGGGAGCCCTAGGCCTAGGGAGCCCCAGCCCTGGGGAGCCCCCGGGAGGGGAGCCCTAGGCTTAGGGTTCCCCCTGGGAGGGGGGAGCCCTAGGCCTAGGGAGCCCCAGCCCTGGGGAGCCCCCGGGAGGGGAGCCCTAGGCTTAGGGTTCCCCCTGGGAGGGGGGAGCCCTAGGCCTAGGGAGCCCCAGCCCTGGGGAGCCCCCGGGAGGGGAGCCCTAGGCTTAGGGCTTCCCCCTGGGAGGGGGGAGCCCTAGGCCTAGGGAGCCCCAGCCCTGGGGGGCCCTAGGCTTAGGGCTTCCCCCTGGGAGGGGGGAGCCCTAGGCCTAGGGCGCCCCAGCCCTGGGGGGCCCTAGGCTTAGGGCTTCCCCCTGGGAGGGGGGAGCCCTAGGCCTAGGGCGCCCCAGCCCTGGGGGGCCCTAGGCTTAGGGCTTCCCCCTGGGAGGGGGGAGCCCTAGGCCTAGGGCGCCCCAGCCCTGGGGGGCCCTAGGCTTAGGGCTTCCCCCTGGGAGGGGGGAGCCCTAGGCCTAGGGCGCCCCAGCCCTGGGGGGCCCTAGGCTTAGGGCTTCCCCCTGGGAGGGGGGAGCCCTAGGCCTAGGGCGCCCCAGCCCTGGGGGGCCCTAGGCTTAGGGCTTCCCCCTGGGAGGGGGGAGCCCTAGGCCTAGGGCGCCCCAGCCCTGGGGGGCCCTAGGCTTAGGGTTCCCCCTGGGAGGGGGGAGCCCTAGGCCTAGGGAGACCCCGGGAGGGGGGCCCTAGGCTTAGGGTTCCCCCTGGGAGGGGGGAGCCCTAGGCCTAGGGAGCCCCAGCCCTGGGGGGCCCTAGGCTTAGGGTTCCCCCTGGGAGGGGGGAGCCCTAGGCCTAGGGAGCCCCAGCCCTGGGGGGCCCTAGGCTTAGGGTTCCCCCTGGGAGGGGGGAGCCCTAGGCCTAGGGAGCCCCAGCCCTGGGGGGCCCTAGGCTTAGGGTTCCCCCTGGGAGGGGGGAGCCCTAGGCCTAGGGAGCCCCAGCCCTGGGGGGCCCTAGGCTTAGGGTTCCCCCTGGGAGGGGGGAGCCCAAGGCCTAGGGAGCCCCAGCCCTGGGGGGCCCTAGGCTTAGGGTTCCCCCTGGGAGGGGGGAGCCCTAGGCCTAGGGAGCCCCAGCCCTAGGGGGCCCTAGGCTTAGGGTTCCCCCTGGGAGGGGGGAGCCCTAGGCCTAGGGAGCCCCAGCCCAGGGGGGCCCTAGGCTTAGGGTTCCCCCTGGGAGGGGGGAGCCCTAGGCCTGGGGAGCCCCCGGGAGGGGGGCCCTAGGCTTAGGGTTCCCCCTGGGAGGGGGGAGCCCTAGGCCTGGGGAGCCCCCGGGAGGGGGGCCCTAGGCTTAGGGTTCCCCCTGGGAGGGGGGAGCCCTAGGCCTGGGGAGCCCCCGGGAGGGGGGCCCTAGGCTTAGGGTTCCCCCTGGGAGGGGGGAGCCCTAGGCCTGGGGAGCCCCCGGGAGGGGGGCCCTAGGCTTAGGGTTCCCCCTGGGAGGGGGGAGCCCTAGGCCTGGGGCGCCCCAGCCCTGGGGGGCCCTAGGCTTAGGGTTCCCCCTGGGAGGGGGGAGCCCTAGGCCTGGGGCGCCCCAGCCCTGGGGGGCCCTAGGCTTAGGGTTCCCCCTGGGAGGGGGGAGCCCTAGGCCTGGGGCGCCCCAGCCCTGGGGGGCCCTAGGCTTAGGGTTCCCCCTGGGAGGGGGGAGCCCTAGGCCTGGGGCGCCCCAGCCCTGGGGGGCCCTAGGCTTAGGGTTCCCCCTGGGAGGGGGGAGCCCTAGGCCTGGGGCGCCCCAGCCCTGGGGGGCCCTAGGCCTAGGGTTCCCCCTGGGAGGGGGGAGCCCTAGGCCTGGGGCGCCCCAGCCCTGGGGGGCCCTAGGCCTAGGGTTCCCCCTGGGAGGGGGGAGCCCTAGGCCTGGGGAGCCCCAGCCCTGGGGGGGCCCTAGGCCTAGGGTTCCCCCTGGGAGGGGGGAGCCCTAGGCCTGGGGAGCCCCAGCCCTGGGGGGCCCTAGGCCTAGGGTTCCCCCTGGGAGGGGGGAGCCCTAGGCCTGGGGAGCCCCAGCCCTGGGGGGCCCTAGGCCTAGGGTTCCCCCTGGGAGGGGGGAGCCCTAGGCCTGGGGAGCCCCAGCCCTGGGGGGCCCTAGGCCTAGGGTTCCCCCTGGGAGGGGGGAGCCCTAGGCCTGGGGAGCCCCAGCCCTGGGGGGCCCTAGGCCTAGGGTTCCCCCTGGGAGGGGGGAGCCCTAGGCCTGGGGAGCCCCAGCCCTGGGGGGCCCTAGGCCTAGGGTTCCCCCTGGGAGGGGGGAGCCCTAGGCCTGGGGAGCCCCAGCCCTGGGGGGCCCTAGGCCTAGGGTTCCCCCTGGGAGGGGGGAGCCCTAGGCCTGGGGAGCCCCAGCCCTGGGGGGCCCTAGGCCTAGGGTTCCCCCTGGGAGGGGGGAGCCCTAGGCCTGGGGAGCCCCAGCCCTGGGGGGCCCTAGGCCTAGGGTTCCCCCTGGGAGGGGGGAGCCCTAGGCCTGGGGAGCCCCAGCCCTGGGGGGCCCTAGGCCTAGGGTTCCCCCTGGGAGGGGGGAGCCCTAGGCCTGGGGAGCCCCAGCCCTGGGGGGCCCTAGGCCTAGGGTTCCCCCTGGGAGGGGGGAGCCCTAGGCCTGGGGAGCCCCAGCCCTGGGGGGCCCTAGGCCTAGGGTTCCCCCTGGGAGGGGGGAGCCCTAGGCCTGGGGAGCCCCAGCCCTGGGGGGCCCTAGGCCTAGGGTTCCCCCTGGGAGGGGGGAGCCCTAGGCCTGGGGAGCCCCAGCCCTGGGGGGCCCTAGGCCTAGGGTTCCCCCTGGGAGGGGGGAGCCCTAGGCCTAGGGAGCCCCAGCCCTGGGGGGCCCTAGGCCTAGGGTTCCCCCTGGGAGGGGGGAGCCCTAGGCCTAGGGAGCCCCAGCCCTGGGGAGCCCTAGGCCTAGGGTTCCCCCTGGGAGGGGGGAGCCCTAGGCCTAGGGAGCCCCAGCCCTGGGGAGCCCTAGGCCTAGGGTTCCCCCTGGGAGGGGGGAGCCCTAGGCCTAGGGAGCCCCAGCCCTGGGGAGCCCTAGGCTTAGGGTTCCCCCTGGGAGGGGGGAGCCCTAGGCATAGGGAGCCCCCGGGAGGGGGGCCCTAGGCTTAGGGTTCCCCCTGGGAGGGGGGAGCCCTAGGCCTAGGGAGCCCCCGGGAGGGGGGCCCTAGGCTTAGGGTTCCCCCTGTGAGGGGGGAGCCCTAGGCCTAGGGAGCCCCAGCCCTGGGGGTCCCTAGGCTTAGGGTTCCCCCTGGGAGGGGGGAGCCCTAGGCCTAGGGAGCCCCAGCCCTGGGGGGCCCTAGGCTTAGGGTTCCCCCTGGGAGGAGGGAGCCCTAGGCCTAGGGAGCCCCAGCCCTGGGGGGCCCTAGGCTTAGGGTTCCCCCTGGGAGGGGGGAGCCCTAGGCCTAGGGAGCCCCAGCCCTGGGGGGCCCTAGGCTTAGGGTTCCCCCTGGGAGGGGGGAGCCCTAGGCCTAGGGAGCCCCAGCCCTGGGGGGCCCTAGGCTTAGGGTTCCCCCGGGGAGGGGGGAGCCCTAGGCCTGGGGAGCCCCCGGGAGGGGGGCCCTAGGCTTAGGGTTCCCCCTGGGAGGGGGGAGCCCTAGGCCTGGGGAGCCCCCGGGAGGGGGGCCCTAGGCTTAGGGTTCCCCCTGGGAGGGGGGAGCCCTAGGCCTGGGGCGCCCCAGCCCTGGGGGGCCCTAGGCTTAGGGTTCCCCCTGGGAGGGGGGAGCCCTAGGCCTGGGGAGCCCCAGCCCTGGGGGGCCCTAGGCCTAGGGTTCCCCCTGGGAGGGGGGAGCCCTAGGCCTGGGGAGCCCCAGCCCTGGGGGGCCCTAGGCCTAGGGTTCCCCCTGGGAGGGGGGAGCCCTAGGCCTGGGGAGCCCCAGCCCTGGGGGGCCCTAGCCCTAGGGTTCCCCCTGGGAGGGGGGAGCCCTAGGCCTGGGGCGCCCCAGCCCTGGGGGGCCCTAGCCCTAGGGTTCCCCCTGGGAGGGGGGAGCCCTAGGCCTGGGGCGCCCCAGCCCTGGGGGGCCCTAGGCTTAGGGCTTCCCCCTGGGAGGGGGGAGCCCTAGGCCTGGGGCGCCCCAGCCCTGGGGGGCCCTAGGCTTAGGGCTTCCCCCTGGGAGGGGGGAGCCCTAGGCCTGGGGCGCCCCAGCCCTGGGGGGCCCTAGGCTTAGGGCTTCCCCCTGGGAGGGGGGAGCCCTAGGCCTGGGGCGCCCCAGCCCTGGGGGGCCCTAGGCTTAGGGCTTCCCCCTGGGAGGGGGGAGCCCTAGGCCTGGGGCGCCCCAGCCCTGGGGGGCCCTAGGCTTAGGGCTTCCCCCTGGGAGGGGGGAGCCCTAGGCCTGGGGCGCCCCAGCCCTGGGGGGCCCTAGGCTTAGGGCTTCCCCCTGGGAGGGGGGAGCCCTAGGCCTGGGGCGCCCCAGCCCTGGGGGGCCCTAGGCTTAGGGCTTCCCCCTGGGAGGGGGGAGCCCTAGGCCTAGGGCGCCCCAGCCCTGGGGGGCCCTAGGCTTAGGGCTTCCCCCTGGGAGGGGGGAGCCCTAGGCCTAGGGCGCCCCAGCCCTGGGGGGCCGTAGGCTTAGGGTTCCCCCTGGGAGGGGGGAGCCCTAGGCCTAGCGAGCCCCAGCCCTGGGGGGCCCTAGGCTTAGGGTTCCCCCTGGGAGGGGGGAGCCCTAGGCCTAGGGAGCCCCAGCCCTGGGGGGCCCTAGGCTTAGGGCTTCCCCCTGGGAGGGGGGAGCCCTAGGCCTAGGGCGCCCCAGCCCTGGGGGGCCCTAGGCTTAGGGCTTCCCCCTGGGAGGGGGGAGCCCTAGGCCTAGGGCGCCCCAGCCCTGGGGGGCCCTAGGCTTAGGGTTCCCCCTGGGAGGGGGGAGCCCTAGGCCTAGGGAGCCCCAGCCCTGGGGGGCCCTAGGCTTAGGGTTCCCCCTGGGAGGGGGGAGCCCAAGGCCTAGGGAGCCCCAGCCCTGGGGGGCCCTAGGCTTAGGGTTCCCCCTGGGAGGGGGGAGCCCTAGGCCTAGGGAGCCCCAGCCCAGGGGGGCCCTAGGCTTAGGGTTCCCCCTGGGAGGGGGGAGCCCTAGGCCTAGGGAGCCCCAGCCCTGGGGGGCCCTAGGCCTAGGGTTCCCCCTGGGAGGGGGGAGCCCTAGGCCTGGGGAGCCCCAGCCCTGGGGGGCCCTAGGCCTAGGGTTCCCCCTGGGAGGGGGGAGCCCTAGGCCTGGGGAGCCCCAGCCCTGGGGGGCCCTAGGCCTAGGGTTCCCCCTGGGAGGGGGGAGCCCTAGGCCTGGGGAGCCCCAGCCCTGGGGGGCCCTAGGCCTAGGGTTCCCCCTGGGAGGGGGGAGCCCTAGGCCTAGGGAGCCCCAGCCCTGGGGGGCCCTAGGCCTAGGGTTCCCCCTGGGAGGGGGGAGCCCTAGGCCTAGGGAGCCCCAGCCCTGGGGGGCCCTAGGCTTAGGGTTCCCCCGGGGAGGGGGGAGCCCTAGGCCTGGGGAGCCCCCGGGAGGGGGGCCCTAGGCTTAGGGTTCCCCCTGGGAGGGGGGAGCCCTAGGCCTGGGGAGCCCCCGGGAGGGGGGCCCTAGGCTTAGGGTTCCCCCTGGGAGGGGGGAGCCCTAGGCCTGGGGCGCCCCAGCCCTGGGGGGCCCTAGGCTTAGGGTTCCCCCTGGGAGGGGGGAGCCCTAGGCCTGGGGAGCCCCAGCCCTGGGGGGCCCTAGGCCTAGGGTTCCCCCTGGGAGGGGGGAGCCCCAGGCCTGGGGAGCCCCAGCCCTGGGGGGCCCTAGGCCTAGGGTTCCCCCTGGGAGGGGGGAGCCCCAGGCCTGGGGAGCCCCAGCCCTGGGGGGCCCTAGCCCTAGCGTTCCCCCTGGGAGGGGGGAGCCCTAGGCCTGGGGCGCCCCAGCCCTGGGGGGCCCTAGCCCTAGGGTTCCCCTGGGAGGGGGGAGCCCTAGGCCTGGGGCGCCCCAGCCCTGGGGGGCCCTAGCCCTAGGGTTCCCCCTGGGAGGGGGGAGCCCTAGGCCTGGGGCGCCCCAGCCCTGGGGGGCCCTAGGCTTAGGGCTTCCCCCTGGGAGGGGGGAGCCCTAGGCCTGGGGCGCCCCAGCCCTGGGGGGCCCTAGGCTTAGGGCTTCCCCCTGGGAGGGGGGAGCCCTAGGCCTGGGGCGCCCCAGCCCTGGGGGGCCCTAGGCTTAGGGCTTCCCCCTGGGAGGGGGGAGCCCTAGGCCTGGGGCGCCCCAGCCCTGGGGGGCCCTAGGCTTAGGGCTTCCCCCTGGGAGGGGGGAGCCCTAGGCCTGGGGCGCCCCAGCCCTGGGGGGCCCTAGGCTTAGGGCTTCCCCCTGGGAGGGGGGAGCCCTAGGCCTAGGGCGCCCCAGCCCTGGGGGGCCCTAGGCTTAGGGCTTCCCCCTGGGAGGGGGGAGCCCTAGGCCTAGGGCGCCCCAGCCCTGGGGGGCCCTAGGCTTAGGGCTTCCCCCTGGGAGGGGGGAGCCCTAGGCCTAGGGCGCCCCAGCCCTGCGGGGCCCTAGGCTTAGGGCTTCCCCCTGGGAGGGGGGAGCCCTAGGCCTAGGGCGCCCCAGCCCTGGGGGGCCCTAGGCTTAGGGTTCCCCCTGGGAGGGGGGAGCCCTAGGCCTAGGGAGCCCCAGCCCTGGGGGGCCCTAGGCTTAGGGTTCCCCCTGGGAGGGGGGAGCCCTAGGCCTAGGGAGCCCCAGCCCTGGGGGGCCCTAGGCTTAGGGCTTCCCCCTGGGAGGGGGGAGCCCTAGGCCTAGGGCGCCCCAGCCCTGGGGGGCCCTAGGCTTAGGGCTTCCCCCTGGGAGGGGGGAGCCCTAGGCCTAGGGAGCCCCAGCCCTGGGGGGCCCTAGGCTTAGGGTTCCCCCTGGGAGGGGGGAGCCCTAGGCCTAGGGAGCCCCAGCCCTGGGGGGCCCTAGGCTTAGGGTTCCCCCTGGGAGGGGGGAGCCCTAGGCCTAGGGAGCCCCAGCCCTGGGGGGCCCTAGGCTTAGGGTTCCCCCTGGGAGGGGGGAGCCCTAGGCCTAGGGAGCCCCAGCCCTGGGGGGCCCTAGGCTTAGGGTTCCCCCTGGGAGGGGGGAGCCCTAGGCCTAGGGAGCCCCAGCCCTGGGGGGCCCTAGGCTTAGGGTTCCCCCTGGGAGGGGGGAGCCCTAGGCCTGGGGAGCCCCAGCCCTGGGGGGCCCTAGGCTTAGGGTTCCCCCTGGGAGGGGGGAGCCCTAGGCCTGGGGAGCCCCAGCCCTGGGGGGCCCTAGGCCTAGGGTTCCCCCTGGGAGGGGGGAGCCCTAGGCCTGGGGAGCCCCAGCCCTGGGGGGCCCTAGGCCTAGGGTTCCCCCTGGGAGGGGGGAGCCCTAGGCCTGGGGAGCCCCAGCCCTGGGGGGCCCTAGGCCTAGGGTTCCCCCTGGGAGGGGGGAGCCCTAGGCCTGGGGAGCCCCAGCCCTGGGGGGCCCTAGGCCTAGGGTTCCCCCTGGGAGGGGGGAGCCCTAGGCCTGGGGAGCCCCAGCCCTGGGGGGCCCTAGGCCTAGGGTTCCCCCTGGGAGGGGGGAGCCCTAGGCCTAGGGAGCCCCAGCCCTGGGGGGCCCTAGGCCTAGGGTTCCCCCTGGGAGGGGGGAGCCCTAGGCCTAGGGAGCCCCAGCCCTGGGGGGCCCTAGGCCTAGGGTTCCCCCTGGGAGGGGGGAGCCCTAGGCCTAGGGAGCCCCAGCCCTGGGGAGCCCTAGGCCTAGGGTTCCCCCTGGGAGGGGGGAGCCCTAGGCCTAGGGAGCCCCAGCCCTGGGGAGCCCTAGGCCTAGGGTTCCCCCTGGGAGGGGGGAGCCCTAGGCCTAGGGAGCCCCAGCCCTGGGGAGCCCTAGGCCTAGGGTTCCCCCTGGGAGGCGGGAGCCCTAGGCCTAGGGAGCCCCAGCCCTGGGGAGCCCTAGGCCTAGGGTTCCCCCTGGGAGGGGGGAGCCCTAGGCCTAGGGAGCCCCAGCCCTGGGGAGCCCTAGGCCTAGGGTTCCCCCTGGGAGGGGGGAGCCCTAGGCCTAGGGAGCCCCAGCCCTGGGGAGCCCTAGGCTTAGGGTTCCCCCTGGGAGGGGGGAGCCCTAGGCCTAGGGAGCCCCCGGGAGGGGGGCCCTAGGCTTAGGGTTCCCCCTGTGAGGGGGGAGCCCTAGGCCTAGGGAGCCCCCGGGAGGGGGGCCCTAGGCTTAGGGTTCCCCCTGTGAGGGGGGAGCCCTAGGCCTAGGGAGCCCCAGCCCTGGGGGTCCCTAGGCTTAGGGTTCCCCCTGGGAGGGGGGAGCCCTAGGCCTAGGGAGCCCCAGCCCTGGGGGGCCCTAGGCTTAGGGTTCCCCCTGGGAGGAGGGAGCCCTAGGCCTAGGGAGCCCCAGCCCTGGGGGGCCCTAGGCTTAGGGTTCCCCCTGGGAGGGGGGAGCCCTAGGCCTAGGGAGCCCCAGCCCTGGGGGGCCCTAGGCTTAGGGTTCCCCCTGGGAGGGGGGAGCCCTAGGCCTGGGGAGCCCCCGGGAGGGGGGCCCTAGGCTTAGGGTTCCCCCTGGGAGGGGGGAGCCCTAGGCCTGGGGCGCCCCAGCCCTGGGGGGCCCTAGGCTTAGGGTTCCCCCTGGGAGGGGGGAGCCCTAGGCCTGGGGAGCCCCAGCCCTGGGGGGCCCTAGGCCTAGGGTTCCCCCTGGGAGGGGGGAGCCCTAGGCCTGGGGAGCCCCAGCCCTGGGGGGCCCTAGGCCTAGGGTTCCCCCTGGGAGGGGGGAGCCCTAGGCCTGGGGAGCCCCAGCCCTGGGGGGCCCTAGCCCTAGGGTTCCCCCTGGGAGGGGGGAGCCCTAGGCCTGGGGCGCCCCAGCCCTGGGGGGCCCTAGCCCTAGGGTTCCCCCTGGGAGGGGGGAGCCCTAGGCCTGGGGCGCCCCAGCCCTGGGGGGCCCTAGGCTTAGGGCTTCCCCCTGGGAGGGGGGAGCCCTAGGCCTGGGGCGCCCCAGCCCTGGGGGGCCCTAGGCTTAGGGCTTCCCCCTGGGAGGGGGGAGCCCTAGGCCTGGGGCGCCCCAGCCCTGGGGGGCCCTAGGCTTAGGGCTTCCCCCTGGGAGGGGGGAGCCCTAGGCCTGGGGCGCCCCAGCCCTGGGGGGCCCTAGGCTTAGGGCTTCCCCCTGGGAGGGGGGAGCCCTAGGCCTGGGGCGCCCCAGCCCTGGGGGGCCCTAGGCTTAGGGTTCCCCCTGGGAGGGGGGAGCCCTAGGCCTAGGGAGCCCCAGCCCTGGGGAGCCCTAGGCCTAGGGTTCCCCCTGGGAGGGGGGAGCCCTAGGCCTAGGGAGCCCCAGCCCTGGGGAGCCCTAGGCCTAGGGTTCCCCCTGGGAGGGGGGAGCCCTAGGCCTAGGGAGCCCCAGCCCTGGGGGGCCCTAGGCTTAGGGTTCCCCCTGGGAGGGGGGAGCCCTAGGCCTAGGGAGCCCCAGCCCTGGGGGGCCCTAGGCTTAGGGTTCCCCCGGGGAGGGGGGAGCCCTAGGCCTGGGGAGCCCCCGGGAGGGGGGCCCTAGGCTTAGGGTTCCCCCTGGGAGGGGGGAGCCCTAGGCCTGGGGAGCCCCCGGGAGGGGGGCCCTAGGCTTAGGGTTCCCCCTGGGAGGGGGGAGCCCTAGGCCTGGGGCGCCCCAGCCCTGGGGGGCCCTAGGCTTAGGGTTCCCCCTGGGAGGGGGGAGCCCTAGGCCTGGGGCGCCCCAGCCCTGGGGGGCCCTAGGCTTAGGGTTCCCCCTGGGAGGGGGGAGCCCTAGGCCTGGGGAGCCCCAGCCCTGGGGAGCCCTAGGCCTAGGGTTCCCCCTGGGAGGGGGGAGCCCTAGGCCTGGGCAGCCCCAGCCCTGGGGAGCCCTAGGCCTAGGGTTCCCCCTGGGAGGGGGGAGCCCTAGGCCTAGGGAGCCCCAGCCCTGGGGAGCCCTAGGCCTAGGGTTCCCCCTGGGAGGGGGGAGCCCTAGGCCTAGGGAGCCCCAGCCCTCGGGAGCCCTAGGCCTAGGGTTCCCCCTGGGAGGGGGGAGCCCTAGATCTAGGGAGCCCCAGCCCTGGGGAGACCTAGGCCTAGGGTTCCCCCTGGGAGGGGGGAGCCCTAGGCCTAGGGAGCCCCAGCCCTGGGGAGCCCTAGGCCTAGGGTTCCCCCTGGGAGGGGGGAGCCCTAGGCCTAGGGAGCCCCAGCCCTGGGGAGCCCTAGGCCTAGGGTTCCCCCTGGGAGGGGGGAGCCCTAGGCCTAGGGAGCCCCAGCCCTGGGGAGCCCTAGGCCTAGGGTTCCCCCTGGGAGGGGGGAGCCCTAGGCCTAGGGAGCCCCAGCCCTGGGGAGCCCTAGGCCTAGGGTTCCCCCTGGGAGGGGGGAGCCCTAGGCCTAGGGAGCCCCAGCCCTGGGGAGCCCTAGGCTTAGGGTTCCCCCTGGGAGGGGGGAGCCCTAGGCCTAGGGAGCCCCCGGGAGGGGGGCCCTAGGCTTAGGGTTCCCCCTGGGAGGGGGGAGCCCTAGGCCTAGGGAGCCCCAGCCCTGGGGGGCCCTAGGCTTAGGGTTCCCCCTGGGAGGGGGGAGCCCTAGGCCTAGGGAGCCCCAGCCCTGGGGGGCCCTAGGCTTAGGGTTCCCCCTGGGAGGGGGGAGCCCTAGGCCTAGGGAGCCCCAGCCCTGGGGGTCCCTAGGCTTAGGGTTCCCCCTGGGAGGGGGGAGCCCTAGGCCTAGGGAGCCCCAGCCCTGGGGGGCCCTAGGCTTAGGGTTCCCCCTGGGAGGGGGGAGCCCTAGGCCTAGGGAGCCCCAGCCCTGGGGGGCCCTAGGCTTAGGGTTCCCCCTGGGAGGGGGGAGCCCTAGGCCTAGGGAGCCCCAGCCCTGGGGGGCCCTAGGCTTAGGGTTCCCCCTGGGAGGGGGGAGCCCTAGGCCTAGGGAGCCCCAGCCCTGGGGGGCCCTAGGCTTAGGGTTCCCCCTGGGAGGGGGTGCCCTAGCCTAGGGAGCCCCAGCCCTGGGGGGCCCTAGGCTTAGGGTTCCCCCGGGAGGGGGGAGCCCTAGGCCTAGGGAGCCCCGGAGGGGGGCCCTAGGCTTAGGGTTCCCCCTGGGAGGGGGGAGCCCTAGGCCTGGGGAGCCCCCGGCGAGGGGGGCCCTAGGCTTAGGGTTCCCCCTGGGAGGGGGGAGCCCTAGGCCTGGGGCGCCCCAGCCCTGGGGGGCCCTAGGCTTAGGGTTCCCCCTGGGAGGGGGGAGCCCTAGGCCTGGGGAGCCCCAGCCCTGGGGGGCCCTAGGCTTAGGGTTCCCCTGGGAGGGGGGAGCCCTAGGCCTGGGGCGCCCCAGCCCTGGGGGGCCCTAGGCTTAGGGTTCCCCCTGGGAGGGGGGAGCCCTAGGCCTGGGGCGCCCCAGCCCTGGGGGGCCCTAGGCTTAGGGTTCCCCCTGGGAGGGGGGAGCCCTAGGCCTGGGGCGCCCCAGCCCTGGGGGCCCTAGGCTTAGGGTTCCCCCTGGGAGGGGGGAGCCCTAGGCCTGGGGCGCCCCAGCCCTGGGGGGCCCTAGGCTTAGGGTTCCCCCTGGGAGGGGGGAGCCCTAGGCCTGGGGAGCCCCAGCCCTGGGGGGCCCTAGGCTTAGGGTTCCCCCTGGGAGGGGGGAGCCCTAGGCCTGGGGAGCCCCAGCCCTGGGGGGCCCTAGGCTTAGGGTTCCCCCTGGGAGGGGGGGAGCCCTAGGCCTGGGGAGCCCCAGCCCTGGGGGGCCCTAGGCTTAGGGTTCCCCCTGGGAGGGGGGAGCCCTAGGCCTGGGGAGCCCCAGCCCTGGGGGGCCCTAGGCCTAGGGTTCCCCCTGGGAGGGGGGAGCCCTAGGCCTGGGGAGCCCCAGCCCTGGGGGGCCCTAGGCCTAGGGTTCCCCCTGGGAGGGGGGAGCCCTAGGCCTGGGGAGCCCCAGCCCTGGGGGGCCCTAGGCCTAGGGTTCCCCCTGGGAGGGGGGAGCCCTAGGCCTGGGGAGCCCCAGCCCTGGGGGGCCCTAGGCCTAGGGTTCCCCCTGGGAGGGGGGAGCCCTAGGCCTGGGGAGCCCCAGCCCTGGGGGGCCCTAGGCCTAGGGTTCCCCCTGGGAGGGGGGAGCCCTAGGCCTGGGGAGCCCCAGCCCTGGGGGGCCCTAGGCCTAGGGTTCCCCCTGGGAGGGGGGAGCCCTAGGCCTGGGGAGCCCCAGCCCTGGGGGGCCCTAGGCCTAGGGTTCCCCCTGGGAGGGGGGAGCCCTAGGCCTGGGGAGCCCCAGCCCTGGGGGGCCCTAGCCTAGGGTTCCCCCTGGGAGGGGGGAGCCCTAGGCCTGGGGAGCCCCAGCCCTGGGGGGCCCTAGGCCTAGGGTTCCCCCTGGGAGGGGGGAGCCCTAGGCCTGGGGAGCCCCAGCCCTGGGGGGCCCTAGGCCTAGGGTTCCCCCTGGGAGGGGGGAGCCCTAGGCCTGGGGAGCCCCAGCCCTGGGGGGCCCTAGGCCTAGGGTTCCCCCTGGGAGGGGGGAGCCCTAGGCCTGGGGAGCCCCAGCCCTGGGGGGCCCTAGGCCTAGGGTTCCCCCTGGGAGGGGGGAGCCCTAGGCCTGGGGAGCCCCAGCCCTGGGGGGCCCTAGGCCTAGGGTTCCCCCTGGGAGGGGGGAGCCCTAGGCCTGGGGAGCCCCAGCCCTGGGGGGCCCTAGGCCTAGGGTTCCCCCTGGGAGGGGGGAGCCCTAGGCCTGGGGAGCCCCAGCCCTGGGGGGCCCTAGGCCTAGGGTTCCCCCTGGGAGGGGGGAGCCCTAGGCCTGGGGAGCCCCAGCCCTGGGGGGCCCTAGGCCTAGGGTTCCCCCTGGGAGGGGGGAGCCCTAGGCCTGGGGAGCCCCAGCCCTGGGGAGCCCTAGGCCTAGGGTTCCCCCTGGGAGGGGGGAGCCCTAGGCCTGGGGAGCCCCAGCCCTGGGGAGCCCTAGGCCTAGGGTTCCCCCTGGGAGGGGGGAGCCCTAGGCCTGGGGAGCCCCAGCCCTGGGGAGCCCTAGGCCTAGGGTTCCCCCTGGGAGGGGGGAGCCCTAGGCCTGGGGAGCCCCAGCCCTGGGGAGCCCTAGGCCTAGGGTTCCCCTGGGAGGGGGGAGCCCTAGGCCTGGGAGCCCCAGCCCTGGGGAGCCCTAGGCCTAGGGTTCCCCCTGGGAGGGGGGAGCCCTAGGCCTGGGGAGCCCCAGCCCTGGGGAGCCCTAGGCCTAGGGTTCCCCCTGGGAGGGGGGAGCCCTAGGCCTAGGGAGCCCCAGCCCTGGGGAGCCCTAGGCTTAGGGTTCCCCTGGGAGGGGGGAGCCCTAGGCCTAGGGAGCCCCCGGGAGGGGGGCCCTAGGCTTAGGGTTCCTCCTGGGAGGGGGGAGCCCTAGGCCTAGGGAGCCCCAGCCCTGGGGGCCCTAGGCTTAGGGTTCCCCCTGGGAGGGGGGAGCCCTAGGCCTAGGGAGCCCCAGCCCTGGGGGGCCCTAGGCTTAGGGTTCCCCCTGGGAGGGGGGAGCCCTAGGCCTAGGGAGCCCCAGCCCTGGGGGGCCCTAGGCTTAGGGTTCCCCCTGGGAGGGGGGAGCCCTAGGCCTAGGGGAGCCCCAGCCCTGGGGGGCCCTAGGCTTAGGGTTCCCCCTGGGAGGGGGGAGCCCTAGGCCTAGGGAGGCCCAGCCCTGGGGGGCCCTAGGCCTAGGGTTCCCCCTGGGAGGGGGGAGCCCTAGGCCTAGGGAGCCCCAGCCCTGGGGGGCCCTAGGCCTAGGGTTCCCCTGGGAGGGGGGAGCCCTAGGCCTAGGGAGCCCCAGCTGGGGGGCCCTAGGCCTAGGGTTCCCCCTGGGAGGGGGGAGCCCTAGGCCTAGGGAGCCCCAGCCCTGGGGGCCCTAGGCCTAGGGTTCCCCTGGGAGGGGGGAGCCCTAGGCCTAGGGAGCCCCAGCCCTGGGGGGCCCTAGGCCTAGGGTTCCCCCTGGGAGGGGGGAGCCCTAGGCCTAGGGAGCCCCAGCCCTGGGGGGCCCTAGGCCTAGGGTTCCCCCTGGGAGGGGGGAGCCCTAGGCCTAGGGAGCCCCAGCCCTGGGGAGCCCTAGGCCTAGGGTTCCCCCTGGGAGGGGGGAGCCCTAGGCCTAGGGAGCCCCAGCCCTGGGGAGCCCTAGGCCTAGGGTTCCCCCTGGGAGGGGGGAGCCCTAGGCCTAGGGAGCCCCAGCCCTGGGGGGCCCTAGGCCTAGGGTTCCCCCTGGGAGGGGGGAGCCCTAGGCCTAGGGAGCCCCAGCCCTGGGGGGCCCTAGGCCTAGGGTTCCCCCTGGGAGGGGGGAGCCCTAGGCCTAGGGAGCCCCAGCCCTGGGGGGCCCTAGGCCTAGGGTTCCCCCTGGGAGGGGGGAGCCCTAGGCCTAGGGAGCCCCAGCCCTGGGGGGCCCTAGGCTTAGGGTTCCCCTGGGAGGGGGGAGCCCTAGGCCTAGGGAGCCCCAGCCCTGGGGGGCCCTAGGCTTAGGGTTCCCCTGGGAGGGGGGAGCCCTAGGCCTAGGGAGCCCCAGCCCTGGGGGGCCCTAGGCTTAGGGTTCCCCCTGGGAGGGGGGAGCCCTAGGCCTAGGGAGCCCCAGCCCTGGGGGGCCCTAGGCTTAGGGTTCCCCCTGGGAGGGGGGAGCCCTAGGCCTAGGGAGCCCCAGCCCTGGGGGGCCCTAGGCTTAGGGTTCCCCCTGGGAGGGGGGAGCCCTAGGCCTAGGGAGCCCCAGCCCTGGGGGGCCCTAGGCTTAGGGTTCCCCCTGGGAGGGGGGAGCCCTAGGCCTAGGGAGCCCCAGCCCTGGGGGGCCCTAGGCTTAGGGTTCCCCCTGGGAGGGGGGAGCCCTAGGCCTAGGGAGCCCCAGCCCTGGGGGGCCCTAGGCTTAGGGTTCCCCCTGGGAGGGGGGAGCCCTAGGCCTAGGGAGCCCCAGCCCTGGGGGGCCCTAGGCTTAGGGTTCCCCCTGGGAGGGGGGAGCCCTAGGCCTAGAGAGCCCCAGCCCTTGGGGGCCCTAGGCTTAGGGTTCCCCCTGGGAGGGGGGAGCCCTAGGCCTGGGGAGCCCCCGGGAGGGGGGCCCTAGGCTTAGGGTTCCCCCTGGGAGGGGGGAGCCCTAGGCCTGGGGAGCCCCCGGGAGGGGGGCCCTAGGCTTAGGGTTCCCCCTGGGAGGGGGAGCCCTAGGCCTGGGGCGCCCCAGCCCTGGGGGGCCCTAGGCTTAGGGTTCCCCCTGGGAGGGGGGAGCCCTAGGCCTGGGGCGCCCCAGCCCTGGGGGGCCCCAGGCTTAGGGTTCCCCCTGGGAGGGGGGAGCCCTAGGCCTGGGGCGCCCCAGCCCTGGGGGGCCCCAGGCTTAGGGTTCCCCCTGGGAGGGGGGAGCCCTAGGCCTGGGGCGCCCCAGCCCTGGGGGGCCCCAGGCTTAGGGTTCCCCCTGGGAGGGGGGAGCCCTAGGCCTGGGGCGCCCCAGCCCTGGGGGGCCCCAGGCTTAGGGTTCCCCCTGGGAGGGGGGAGCCCTAGGCCTGGGGCGCCCCAGCCCTGGGGGGCCCCAGGCTTAGGGTTCCCCCTGGGAGGGGGGAGCCCTAGGCCTGGGGAGCCCCAGCCCTGGGGGGCCCCAGGCTTAGGGTTCCCCCTGGGAGGGGGGAGCCCTAGGCCTGGGGAGCCCCAGCCCTGGGGGGCCCCAGGCTTAGGGTTCCCCCTGGGAGGGGGGAGCCCTAGGCCTGGGGAGCCCCAGCCCTGGGGGGCCCCAGGCTTAGGGTTCCCCCTGGGAGGGGGGAGCCCTAGGCCTGGGGAGCCCCAGCCCTGGGGGGCCCCAGGCTTAGGGTTCCCCCTGGGAGGGGGGAGCCCTAGGCCTGGGGAGCCCCAGCCCTGGGGGGCCCCAGGCTTAGGGTTCCCCCTGGGAGGGGGGAGCCCTAGGCCTGGGGAGCCCCAGCCCTGGGGGGCCCCAGGCTTAGGGTTCCCCCTGGGAGGGGGGAGCCCTAGGCCTGGGGAGCCCCAGCCCTGGGGGGCCCCAGGCTTAGGGTTCCCCCTGGGAGGGGGGAGCCCTAGGCCTGGGGAGCCCCAGCCCTGGGGAGCCCCAGGCTTAGGTTTCCCCCTGGGAGGGGGGAGCCCTAGGCCTGGGGAGCCCCAGCCCTGGGGAGCCCCAGGCTTAGGGTTCCCCCTGGGAGGGGGGAGCCCTAGGCCTGGGGAGCCCCAGCCCTGGGGAGCCCCAGGCTTAGGGTTCCCCCTGGGAGGGGGGAGCCCTAGGCCTGGGGAGCCCCAGCCCTGGGGAGCCCCAGGCTTAGGGTTCCCCCTGGGAGGGGGGAGCCCTAGGCCTGGGGAGCCCCAGCCCTGGGGAGCCCCAGGCTTAGGGTTCCCCCTGGGAGGGGGGAGCCCTAGGCCTGGGGAGCCCCAGCCCTGGGGAGCCCCAGGCTTAGGGTTCCCCCTGGGAGGGGGGAGCCCTAGGCCTGGGGAGCCCCAGCCCTGGGGAGCCCCAGGCTTAGGGTTCCCCCTGGGAGGGGGGAGCCCTAGGCCTGGGGAGCCCCAGCCCTGGGGAGCCCCAGGCTTAGGGTTCCCCCTGGGAGGGGGGAGCCCTAGGCCTGGGGAGCCCCAGCCCTGGGGAGCCCCAGGCTTAGGGTTCCCCCTGGGAGGGGGGAGCCCTAGGCCTGGGGAGCCCCAGCCCTGGGAAGCCCCAGGCATAGGGTTCCCCTGGGAGGGGGGAGCCCTAGGCCTGGGGAGCCCCAGCCCTGGGGAGCCCTAGGCTTAGGGTTCCCCCTGGGAGGGGGGAGCCCTAGGCCTGGGGAGCCCCCGGGAGGGGAGCCCTAGGCTTAGGGTTCCCCCTGGGAGGGGGGAGCCCTAGGCCTAGGGAGCCCCCGGGAGGGGAGCCCTAGGCTTAGGGTTCCCCCTGGGAGGGGGGAGCCCTAGGCCTAGGGAGCCCCCGGGAGGGGAGCCCTAGGCTTAGGGTTCCCCCTGGGAGGGGGGAGCCCTAGGCCTAGGGAGCCCCCGGGAGGGGAGCCCTAGGCTTAGGGTTCCCCCTGGGAGGGGGGAGCCCTAGGCCTAGGGAGCCCCCGGGAGGGGAGCCCTAGGCTTAGGGTTCCCCCTGGGAGGGGGGAGCCCTAGGCCTAGGGAGCCCCAGCCCTGGGGAGCCCCCGGGAGGGGAGCCCTAGGCTTAGGGTTCCCCCTGGGAGGGGGGAGCCCTAGGCCTAGGGAGCCCCAGCCCTGGGGAGCCATAGGCTTAGGGTTCCCCCTGGGAGGGGGGAGCCCTAGGCCTAGGGAGCCCCAGCCCTGGGGAGCCCTAGGCTTAGGGTTCCCCCTGGGAGGGGGGAGCCCTAGGCCTAGGGAGCCCCAGCCCTGGGGAGCCCTAGGCTTAGGGTTCCCCCTGGGAGGGGGGAGCCCTAGGCCTAGGGAGCCCCAGCCCTGGGGAGCCCTAGGCTTAGGGTTCCCCCTGGGAGGGGGGAGCCCTAGGCCTAGGGAGCCCCAGCCCTGGGGAGCCCTAGGCTTAGGGTTCCCCCTGGGAGGGGGGAGCCCTAGGCCTAGGGAGCCCCAGCCCTGGGGAGCCCTAGGCTTAGGGTTCCCCCTGGGAGGGGGGAGCCCTAGGCCTAGGGAGCCCCAGCCCTGGGGAGCCCTAGGCTTAGGGTTCCCCCTGGGAGGGGGGAGCCCTAGGCCTAGGGAGCCCCAGCCCTGGGGAGCCCTAGGCTTAGGGTTCCCCCTGGGAGGGGGGAGCCCTAGGCCTAGGGAGCCCCCGGGAGGGGAGCCCTAGGCTTAGGGTTCCCCCTGGGAGGGGGGAGCCCTAGGCCTAGGGAGCCCCAGCCTGGGGAGCCCTAGGCTTAGGGTTCCCCCTGGGAGGGGGGAGCCCTAGGCCTAGGGAGCCCCCGGGAGGGGAGCCCTAGGCTTAGGGTTCCCCCTGGGAGGGGGGAGCCCTAGGCCTAGGGAGCCCCCGGGAGGGGGGAGCCCTAGGCTTAGGGTTCCCCCTGGGAGGGGGGAGCCCTAGGCCTAGGGAGCCCCATTCCTGGGGAGCCCCCGGGAGGGGAGCCCTAGGCTTAGGGTTCCCCCTGGGAGGGGGGAGCCCTAGGCCTAGGGAGCCCCCGGGAGGGGAGCCCTAGGCTTAGGGTTCCCCCTGGGAGGGGGGAGCCCTAGGCCTAGGGAGCCCCCGGGAGGGGAGCCCTAGGCTTAGGGTTCCCCCTGGGAGGGGGAGCCCTAGGCCTAGGGAGCCCCCGGGAGGGGAGCCCTAGGCTTAGGGTTCCCCCTGGGAGGGGGGAGCCCTAGGCCTAGGGAGCCCCCGGGAGGGGAGCCCTAGGCTTAGGGTTCCCCTGGGAGGGGGGAGCCCTAGGCCTAGGGAGCCCCCGGGAGGGGAGCCCTAGGCTTAGGGTTCCCCCTGGGAGGGGGGAGCCCTAGGCCTAGGGAGCCCCCGGGAGGGGAGCCCTAGGCTTAGGGTTCCCCCTGGGAGGGGGGAGCCCTAGGCCTAGGGAGCCCCCGGGAGGGGAGCCCTAGGCTTAGGGTTCCCCCTGGGAGGGGGGAGCCCTAGGCCTAGGGAGCCCCCGGGAGGGGAGCCCTAGGCTTAGGGTTCCCCCTGGGAGGGGGGAGCCCTAGGCCTAGGGAGCCCCCGGGAGGGGAGCCCTAGGCTTAGGGTTCCCCCTGGGAGGGGGGAGCCCTAGGCCTAGGGAGCCCCCGGAGGGGAGCCCTAGGCTTAGGGTTCCCCCTGGGAGGGGGGAGCCCTAGGCCTAGGGAGCCCCCGGGAGGGGAGCCCTAGGCTTAGGGTTCCCCCTGGGAGGGGGGAGCCCTAGGCCTAGGGAGCCCCCGGGAGGGGAGCCCTAGGCTTAGGGTTCCCCCTGGGAGGGGGAGCCCTAGGCCTAGGGAGCCCCCGGGAGGGGAGCCCTAGGCTTAGGGTTCCCCCTGGGAGGGGGAGCCCTAGGCCTAGGGAGCCCCGGGAGGGGAGCCCTAGGCTTAGGGTTCCCCCTGGGAGGGGGGAGCCCTAGGCCTAGGGAGCCCCCGGGAGGGGAGCCCTAGGCTTAGGGTTCCCCCTGGGAGGGGGGAGCCCTAGGCCTAGGGAGCCCCCGGGAGGGGAGCCCTAGGCTTAGGGTTCCCCTGGGAGGGGGGAGCCCTAGGCCTAGGGAGCCCCCGGGAGGGGAGCCCTAGGCTTAGGGTTCCCCCTGGGAGGGGGGAGCCCTAGGCCTAGGGAGCCCCCGGGAGGGGAGCCCTAGGCTTAGGGTTCCCCCTGGGAGGGGGGAGCCCTAGGCCTAGGGAGCCCCCGGGAGGGGAGCCCTAGGCTTAGGGTTCCCCCTGGGAGGGGGGAGCCCTAGGCCTAGGGAGCCCCAGCCCTGGGGAGCCCTAGGCTTAGGGTTCCCCTGGGAGGGGGGAGCCCTAGGCCTAGGGAGCCCCCGGCCAGGGGAGCCCTAGGCTTAGGGTTCCCCCTGGGAGGGGGGAGCCCAGGCCTAGGCCCAGCCTGGGGAGCCCCCGGGAGGGGAGCCCTAGGCTTAGGGTTCCCCCTGGGAGGGGGGAGCCCTAGGCCTAGGGAGCCCCAGCCCTGGGGAGCCCCCGGGAGGGGAGCCCTAGGCTTAGGGTTCCCCCTGGGAGGGGGGAGCCCTAGGCCTAGGGAGCCCCAGCCCTGGGGAGCCCCCGGGAGGGGAGCCCTAGGCTTAGGGTTCCCCCTGGGAGGGGGGAGCCCTAGGCCTAGGGAGCCCCAGCCCTGGGGAGCCCCCGGGAGGGGAGCCCTAGGCTTAGGGTTCCCCCTGGGAGGGGGAGCCCTAGGCCTAGGGAGCCCCAGCCCTGGGGAGCCCCCGGGAGGGGAGCCCTAGGCTTAGGGTTCCCCCTGGGAGGGGGGGAGCCCTAGGCCTAGGGAGCCCCAGCCCTGGGGAGCCCCCGGGAGGGGAGCCCTAGGCTTAGGGTTCCCCCTGGGAGGGGGGAGCCCTAGGCCTAGGGAGCCCCAGCCCTGGGGAGCCCCCGGGAGGGGAGCCCTAGGCTTAGGGTTCCCCCTGGGAGGGGGGAGCCCTAGGCCTAGGGAGCCCCAGCCCTGGGGAGCCCCCGGAGGGGAGCCCTAGGCTTAGGGTTCCCCCTGGGAGGGGGGAGCCCTAGGCCTAGGGAGCCCCAGCCCTGGGGAGCCCCCGGGAGGGGAGCCCTAGGCTTAGGGTTCCCCCTGGGAGGGGGAGCCCTAGGCCTAGGGAGCCCCAGCCCTGGGGAGCCCCCGGGAGGGGAGCCCTAGGCTTAGGGTTCCCCCTGGGAGGGGGGAGCCCTAGGCCTAGGGAGCCCCAGCCCTGGGGAGCCCCCGGGAGGGGAGCCCTAGGCTTAGGGTTCCCCCTGGGAGGGGGGAGCCCTAGGCCTAGGGAGCCCCAGCCCTGGGGAGCCCCCGGGAGGGGAGCCCTAGGCTTAGGGTTCCCCCTGGGAGGGGGGAGCCCTAGGCCTAGGGAGCCCCAGCCCTGGGGAGCCCCCGGGAGGGGAGCCCTAGGCTTAGGGTTCCCCCTGGGAGGGGGGAGCCCTAGGCCTAGGGAGCCCCAGCCCTGGGGAGCCCCCGGGAGGGGAGCCCTAGGCTTAGGGTTCCCCCTGGGAGGGGGGAGCCCTAGGCCTAGGGAGCCCCAGCCCTGGGGAGCCCCCGGGAGGGGAGCCCTAGGCTTAGGGTTCCCCCTGGGAGGGGGGAGCCCTAGCCTAGGGAGCCCCAGCCCTGGGGAGCCCCCGGGAGGGGAGCCCTAGGCTTAGGGTTCCCCCTGGGAGGGGGAGCCCTAGGCCTAGGGAGCCCCAGCCCTGGGGAGCCCCCGGGAGGGGAGCCCTAGGCTTAGGGTTCCCCCTGGGAGGGGGGAGCCCTAGGCCTAGGGAGCCCCAGCCCTGGGGAGCCCCCGGGAGGGGAGCCCTAGGCTTAGGGTTCCCCCTGGGAGGGGGGAGCCCTAGGCCTAGGGAGCCCCAGCCCTGGGGAGCCCCCGGGAGGGGAGCCCTAGGCTTAGGGTTCCCCCTGGGAGGGGGGAGCCCTAGGCCTAGGGAGCCCCAGCCCTGGGGAGCCCCCGGGAGGGGAGCCCTAGGCTTAGGGTTCCCCCTGGGAGGGGGGAGCCCTAGGCCTAGGGAGCCCCAGCCCTGGGGAGCCCCCGGGAGGGGAGCCCTAGGCTTAGGGTTCCCCCTGGGAGGGGGGAGCCCTAGGCCTAGGGAGCCCCAGCCCTGGGGAGCCCCCGGGAGGGGAGCCCTAGGCTTAGGGTTCCCCCTGGGAGGGGGGAGCCCTAGGCCTAGGGAGCCCCAGCCCTGGGGAGCCCCCGGGAGGGGAGCCCTAGGCTTAGGGTTCCCCCTGGGAGGGGGGAGCCCTAGGCCTAGGGAGCCCCAGCCCTGGGGAGCCCCCGGGAGGGGAGCCCTAGGCTTAGGGTTCCCCCTGGGAGGGGGGAGCCCTAGGCCTAGGGAGCCCCAGCCCTGGGGAGCCCCCGGGAGGGGAGCCCTAGGCTTAGGGTTCCCCCTGGGAGGGGGGAGCCCTAGGCCTAGGGAGCCCCAGCCCTGGGGAGCCCCCGGGAGGGGAGCCCTAGGCTTAGGGTTCCCCCTGGGAGGGGGGAGCCCTAGGCCTAGGGAGCCCCAGCCCTGGGGAGCCCCCGGGAGGGGAGCCCTAGGCTTAGGGTTCCCCCTGGGAGGGGGGAGCCCTAGGCCTAGGGAGCCCCAGCCCTGGGGAGCCCCGGGAGGGGAGCCCTAGGCTTAGGGTTCCCCCTGGGAGGGGGGAGCCCTAGGCCTAGGGAGCCCCAGCCCTGGGGAGCCCCCGGGAGGGGAGCCCTAGGCTTAGGGTTCCCCCTGGGAGGGGGGAGCCCTAGGCCTAGGGAGCCCCAGCCCTGGGGAGCCCCCGGGAGGGGAGCCCTAGGCTTAGGGTTCCCCCTGGGAGGGGGGAGCCCTAGGCCTAGGGAGCCCCAGCCCTGGGGAGCCCCCGGGAGGGGAGCCCTAGGCTTAGGGTTCCCCCTGGGAGGGGGGAGCCCTAGGCCTAGGGAGCCCCAGCCCTGGGGAGCCCCCGGGAGGGGAGCCCTAGGCTTAGGGTTCCCCCTGGGAGGGGGAGCCCTAGGCCTAGGGAGCCCCAGCCCTGGGGAGCCCTAGGCTTAGGGTTCCCCTGGTAGGGGGAGCCCTAGGCCTAGGGAGCCCCAGCCCTGGGGAGCCCCCGGGAGGGGAGCCCTAGGCTTAGGGTTCCCCCTGGGAGGGGGGAGCCCTAGGCCTAGGGAGCCCCAGCCCTGGGGAGCCCCCGGGAGGGGAGCCCTAGGCTTAGGGTTCCCCCTGGGAGGGGGGAGCCCTAGGCCTAGGGAGCCCCAGCCCTGGGGAGCCCCGGGAGGGGAGCCCTAGGCTTAGGGTTCCCCCTGGGAGGGGGGAGCCCTAGGCCTAGGGAGCCCCCCGGGAGGGGAGCCCTAGGCTTAGGGTTCCCCCTGGGAGGGGGAGCCCTAGGCCTAGGGAGCCCCCGGGAGGGGAGCCCTAGGCTTAGGGTTCCCCCTGGGAGGGGGGAGCCCTAGGCCTAGGGAGCCCCCGGGAGGGGGAGCCCTAGGCTTAGGGTTCCCCCTGGGAGGGGGGAGCCCTAGGCTTAGGGTTCCCCCTGGGAGGGGGAGCCCCTAGGCCTAGGGAGCCCCCGGGAGGGGAGCCCTAGGCTTAGGTTTCCCCCTGGGAGGGGGGAGCCCTAGGCCTAGGGAGCCCCGGGAGGGGAGCCCTAGGCTTAGGTTCCCCCTGGGAGGGGGGAGCCCTAGGCCTAGGGAGCCCCCGGGAGGGGAGCCCTAGGCTTAGGTTTCCCCCTGGGAGGGGGAGCCCTAGGCCTAGGGAGCCCCCGGGAGGGGAGCCCTAGGCTTAGGTTTCCCCTGGGAGGGGGGAGCCCTAGGCCTAGGGAGCCCCCGGGAGGGGAGCCCTAGGCTTAGGTTTCCCCTGGGAGGGGGGAGCCCTAGGCCTAGGGAGCCCCCGGGAGGGGAGCCCTAGGCTTAGGTTTCCCCCTGGGAGGGGGGAGCCCTAGGCCTAGGGAGCCCCCGGGAGGGGAGCCCTAGGCTTAGGTTCCCCCTGGGAGGGGGGAGCCCTAGCCTAGGGAGCCCCCGGGAGGGGAGCCCTAGGCTTAGGTTTCCCCCTGGGAGGGGGGAGCCCTAGGCCTAGGGAGCCCCCGGGAGGGGAGCCCTAGGCTTAGGTTTCCCCTGGGAGGGGGAGCCCTAGGCCTAGGGAGCCCCCGGGAGGGGAGCCCTAGGCTTAGGTTTCCCCTGGGAGGGGGGAGCCCTAGGCCTAGGGAGCCCCCGGGAGGGGAGCCCTAGGCTTAGGTTTCCCCCTGGGAGGGGGGAGCCCTAGGCCTAGGGAGCCCCCGGGAGGGGGAGCCCTAGGCTAGGGTTTCCCCCTGGGAGGGGGGAGCCCTAGGCCTAGGGAGCCCCCGGGAGGGGAGCCCTAGGCTTAGGTTTCCCCCTGGGAGGGGGGAGCCCTAGGCCTAGGGAGCCCCCGGGAGGGGAGCCCTAGGCTTAGGGTTTCCCCCTGGGAGGGGGGAGCCCTAGGCCTAGGGAGCCCCGGGAGGGGAGCCCTAGGCTTAGGTTTCCCCCTGGGAGGGGGGAGCCCTAGGCCTAGGGAGCCCCGGGAGGGGAGCCCTAGGCTTAGGGTTCCCCCTGGGAGGGGGGAGCCCTAGGCCTAGGGAGCCCCCGGGAGGGGAGCCCTAGGCTTAGGGTTCCCCCTGGGAGGGGGGAGCCCTAGGCCTAGGGAGCCCCCGGGAGGGGAGCCCTAGGCTTAGGTTCCCCTGGGAGGGGGGAGCCCTAGGCCTAGGGAGCCCCCGGGAGGGGAGCCCTAGGCTTAGGGTTCCCCCTGGGAGGGGGGAGCCCTAGGCCTAGGGAGCCCCCGGGAGGGGAGCCCTAGGCTTAGGTTCCCCCTGGGAGGGGGGAGCCCTAGGCCTAGGGAGCCCCCGGGAGGGGAGCCCTAGGCTTAGGGTTCCCCCTGGGAGGGGGGAGCCCTAGGCCTAGGGAGCCCCCGGGAGGGGAGCCCTAGGCTTAGGGTTCCCCCTGGGAGGGGGAGCCCTAGGCCTAGGGAGCCCCCGGGAGGGGAGCCCTAGGCTTAGGGTTCCCCCTGGGAGGGGGGAGCCCTAGGCCTAGGGAGCCCCCGGGAGGGGAGCCCTAGGCTTAGGGTTCCCCCTGGGAGGGGGGAGCCCTAGGCCTAGGGAGCCCCCGGGAGGGGAGCCCTAGGCTTAGGGTTCCCCCTGGGAGGGGGGAGCCCTAGGCCTAGGGAGCCCCCGGGAGGGGAGCCCTAGGCTTAGGGTTCCCCCTGGGAGGGGGGAGCCCTAGGCCTAGGGAGCCCAGCCCGGGGGAGCCCTAGGCTTAGGGTTCCCCCTGGGAGGGGGGAGCCCTAGGCCTAGGGAGCCCCAGCCTGGGGAGCCCTAGGCTTAGGGTTCCCCCTGGGAGGGGGGAGCCCTAGGCCTAGGGAGCCCCAGCCTGGGAGCCCCCGGGAGGGGAGCCCTAGGCTTAGGGTTCCCCCTGGGAGGGGGGAGCCCTAGGCCTAGGGAGCCCCAGCCCTGGGGAGCCCCCGGGAGGGGAGCCCTAGGCTTAGGGTTCCCCCTGGGAGGGGGAGCCCTAGGCCTAGGGAGCCCAGCCCTGGGGAGCCCCCGGGAGGGGAGCCCTAGGCTTAGGGTTCCCCCTGGGAGGGGGGAGCCCTAGGCCTAGGGAGCCCCAGCCCTGGGGAGCCCCGGGAGGGGAGCCCTAGGCTTAGGGTTCCCCCTGGGAGGGGGGAGCCCTAGGCCTAGGGAGCCCCAGCCCTGGGGAGCCCCGGGAGGGGAGCCCTAGGCTTAGGGTTCCCCCTGGGAGGGGGGAGCCCTAGGCCTAGGGAGCCCCAGCCTGGGAGCCCCCGGGAGGGGAGCCCTAGGCTTAGGGTTCCCCCTGGGAGGGGGGAGCCCTAGGCCTAGGGAGCCCCAGCCCTGGGGAGCCCCCGGGAGGGGAGCCCTAGGCTTAGGGTTCCCCCTGGGAGGGGGGAGCCCTAGGCCTAGGGAGCCCCAGCCCTGGGGAGCCCCCGGGAGGGGAGCCTAGGCTTAGGGTTCCCCCTGGGAGGGGGGAGCCCTAGGCCTAGGGAGCCCCAGCCCTGGGGAGCCCCCGGGAGGGGAGCCCTAGGCTTAGGGTTCCCCCTGGGAGGGGGGAGCCCTAGGCCTAGGGAGCCCCAGCCCTGGGAGCCCCCGGGAGGGGAGCCCTAGGCTTAGGGTTCCCCCTGGGAGGGGGGAGCCCTAGGCCTAGGGAGCCCCAGCCCTGGGGAGCCCCCGGGAGGGAGCCCTAGGCTTAGGGTTCCCCCTGGGAGGGGGGAGCCCTAGGCCTAGGGAGCCCCAGCCCTGGGGAGCCCCCGGGAGGGGAGCCCTAGGCTTAGGGTTCCCCCTGGGAGGGGGGAGCCCTAGGCCTAGGGAGCCCCAGCCCTGGGGAGCCCCCGGGAGGGGAGCCCTAGGCTTAGGGTTCCCCCTGGGAGGGGGGAGCCCTAGGCCTAGGGAGCCCCAGCCCTGGGGAGCCCCCGGGAGGGGAGCCCTAGGCTTAGGGTTCCCCCTGGGAGGGGGGAGCCCTAGGCCTAGGGAGCCCCAGCCCTGGGGAGCCCCCGGGAGGGGAGCCCTAGGCTTAGGGTTCCCCCTGGGAGGGGGGAGCCCTAGGCCTAGGGAGCCCCAGCCCTGGGGAGCCCCCGGGAGGGGAGCCCTAGGCTTAGGGTTCCCCCTGGGAGGGGGGAGCCCTAGGCCTAGGGAGCCCCAGCCCTGGGGAGCCCCCGGGAGGGGAGCCCTAGGCTTAGGGTTCCCCCTGGGAGGGGGGAGCCCTAGGCCTAGGGAGCCCCAGCCCTGGGGAGCCCCCGGGAGGGGAGCCCTAGGCTTAGGGTTCCCCCTGGGAGGGGGGAGCCCTAGGCCTAGGGAGCCCCAGCCCTGGGGAGCCCCGGGAGGGAGCCCTAGGCTTAGGGTTCCCCCTGGGAGGGGGGAGCCCTAGGCCTAGGGAGCCCCAGCCCTGGGAGCCCCCGGGAGGGGAGCCCTAGGCTTAGGGTTCCCCCTGGGAGGGGGAGCCCTAGGCCTAGGGAGCCCCAGCCCTGGGGAGCCCCCGGGAGGGGAGCCCTAGGCTTAGGGTTCCCCTGGGAGGGGGGAGCCCTAGGCCTAGGGAGCCCCCGGGAGGGGAGCCCTAGGCTTAGGGTTCCCCTGGGAGGGGGGAGCCCTAGGCCTAGGGAGCCCCCGGGAGGGGAGCCCTAGGCTTAGGGTTCCCCCTGGGAGGGGGGAGCCCTAGGCCTAGGGAGCCCCCGGGAGGGGAGCCCTAGGCTTAGGGTTCCCCCTGGGAGGGGGGAGCCCTAGGCCTAGGGAGCCCCCGGGAGGGGAGCCCTAGGCTTAGGGTTCCCCCTGGGAGGGGGGAGCCCTAGGCCTAGGAGCCCCCGGGAGGGGGGGAGCCCTAGGCCTAGGGAGCCCCCGGGAGGGGAGCCCTAGGCTTAGGGTTCCCCCTGGGAGGGGGGAGCCCTAGGCCTAGGGAGCCCCCGGGAGGGGAGCCCTAGGCTTAGGGTTCCCCCTGGGAGGGGGGAGCCCTAGGCCTAGGGAGCCCCCGGGAGGGGAGCCCTAGGCTTAGGGTTCCCCCTGGGAGGGGGGAGCCCTAGGCCTAGGGAGCCCCAGCCCTGGGGAGCCCTAGGCTTAGGGTTCCCCCTGGGAGGGGGGAGCCCTAGGCCTAGGGAGCCCCCGGGAGTGGAGCCCTAGGCTTAGGGTTCCCCCTGGGAGCGGGGGAGCCCTAGGCCTAGGGAGCCCCAGCCCTAGGGAGCCCTAGGCTTAGGGTTCCCCCTGGGAGGGGGGAGCCCTAGGCCTAGGGAGCCCCCGGGAGGGGAGCCCTAGGCTTAGGGTTCCCCCTGGGAGGGGGGAGCCCTAGGCCTAGGGAGCCCCAGCCCTGGGGGGCCCTAGGCTTAGGGCTTCCCCCTGGGAGGGGGGAGCCCTAGGCCTAGGGAGCCCCAGCCCTGGGGGGCCCTAGGCTTAGGGCTTCCCCCTGGGAGGGGGGAGCCCTAGGCCTAGGGAGCCCCAGCCCTGGGGGGCCCTAGGCTTAGGGCTTCCCCCTGGGAGGGGGGAGCCCTAGGCCTAGGGAGCCCCAGCCCTGGGGGGCCCTAGGCTTAGGGCTTCCCTCTGGGAGGGGGGAGCCCTAGGCCTAGGGAGCCCCAGCCCTGGGGGGCCCTAGGCTTAGGGCTTCCCCCTGGGAGGGGGGAGCCCTAGGCCTAGGGAGCCCCAGCCCTGGGGGACCCTAGGCTTAGGGCTTCCCCCTGGGAGGGGGGAGCCCTAGGCCTAGGGAGCCCCAGCCCTGGGGGGCCCTAGGCTTAGGGCTTCCCCCTGGGAAGGGGAGCCCTAGGCCTAGGGAGCCCCAGCCCTGGGGGGCCTTAGGCTTAGGGCTTCCCCCTGGGAGGGGGGAGCCCTAGGCCTAGGGCGCCCCAGCCCTGGGGGGCCCTAGGCTTAGGGTTCCCCCTGGGAGGGGGGAGCCCTAGGCCTAGGGCGCCCCAGCCCTGGGGGGCCCTAGGCTTAGGGCTTCCCCCTGGGAGGGGGGAGCCCTAGGCCTAGGGCGCCCCAGCCCTGGGGGGCCCTAGGCTTAGGGCTTCCCCCTGGGAGGGGGGAGCCCTAGGCCTAGGGCGCCCCAGCCCTGGGGGGCCCTAGGCTTAGGGCTTCCCCCTGGGAGGGGGGAGCCCTAGGCCTAGGGCGCCCCAGCCCTGGGGGGCCCTAGGCTTAGGGCTTCCCCCTGGGAGGGGGGAGCCCTAGGCCTAGGGCGCCCCAGCCCTGGGGGGCCCTAGGCTTAGGGCTTCCCCCTGGGAGGGGGGAGCCCTAGGCCTAGGGCGCCCCAGCCCTGGGGGGCCCTAGGCTTAGGGCTTCCCCCTGGGAGGGGGGAGCCCTAGGCCTAGGGCGCCCCAGCCCTGGGGGGCCCTAGGCTTAGGGCTTCCCCCTGGGAGGGGGGAGCCCTAGGCCTAGGGCGCCCCAGCCCTGGGGGGCCCTAGGCTTAGGGTTCCCCCTGGGAGGGGGGAGCCCTAGGCCTAGGGAGCCCCCGGGAGGGGGGCCCTAGGCTTAGGGTTCCCCCTGGGAGGGGGGAGCCCTAGGCCTAGGGAGCCCCAGCCCTGGGGAGCCCCCGGGAGGGGAGCCCTAGGCTTAGGGTTCCCCCTGGGAGGGGGGAGCCCTAGGCCTAGGGAGCCCCAGCCCTGGGGAGCCCCCGGGAGGGGAGCCCTAGGCTTAGGGTTCCCCCTGGGAGGGGGGAGCCCTAGGCCTAGGGAGCCCCAGCCCTGGGGAGCCCCCGGGAGGGGAGCCCTAGGCTTAGGGTTCCCCCTGGGAGGGGGGAGCCCTAGGCCTAGGGAGCCCCAGCCCTGGGGAGCCCCCGGGAGGGGAGCCCTAGGCTTAGGGTTCCCCCTGGGAGGGGGGAGCCCTAGGCCTAGGGAGCCCCAGCCCTGGGGAGCCCCCGGGAGGGGAGCCCTAGGCTTAGGGTTCCCCCTGGGAGGGGGGAGCCCTAGGCCTAGGGATCCCCAGCCCTGGGGAGCCCCCGGGAGGGGAGCCCTAGGCTTAGGGTTCCCCCTGGGAGGGGGGAGCCCTAGGCCTAGGGAGCCCCAGCCCTGGGGAGCCCCCGGGAGGGGAGCCCTAGGCTTAGGGTTCCCCCTGGGAGGGGGGAGCCCTAGGCCTAGGGAGCCCCAGCCCTGGGGAGCCCCCGGGAGGGGAGCCCTAGGCTTAGGGTTCCCCCTGGGAGGGGGGAGCCCTAGGCCTAGGGAGCCCCAGCCCTGGGGAGCCCCCGGGAGGGGAGCCCTAGGCTTAGGGTTCCCCCTGGGAGGGGGGAGCCCTAGGCCTAGGGAGCCCCAGCCCTGGGGAGCCCCCGGGAGGGGAGCCCTAGGCTTAGGGTTCCCCCTGGGAGGGGGGAGCCCTAGGCCTAGGGAGCCCCAGCCCTGGGGAGCCCCCGGGAGGGGAGCCCTAGGCTTAGGGTTCCCCCTGGGAGGGGGGAGCCCTAGGCCTAGGGAGCCCCAGCCCTGGGGAGCCCCCGGGAGGGGAGCCCTAGGCTTAGGGTTCCCCCTGGGAGGGGGAGCCCTAGGCCTAGGGAGCCCCAGCCCTGGGAGCCCCCGGGAGGGGAGCCCTAGGCTTAGGGTTCCCCCTGGGAGGGGGGAGCCCTAGGCCTAGGGAGCCCCAGCCCTGGGGGAGCCCCCGGGAGGGGAGCCCTAGGCTTAGGGTTCCCCCTGGGAGGGGGGAGCCCTAGGCCTAGGGAGCCCCAGCCCTGGGGAGCCCCCGGGAGGGGAGCCCTAGGCTTAGGGTTCCCCCTGGGAGGGGGGAGCCCTAGGCCTAGGGAGCCCCAGCCCTGGGGAGCCCCCGGGAGGGGAGCCCTAGGCTTAGGGTTCCCCCTGGGAGGGGGGAGCCCTAGGCCTAGGGAGCCCCAGCCCTGGGGAGCCCCCGGGAGGGGAGCCCTAGGCTTAGGGTTCCCCCTGGGAGGGGGGAGCCCTAGGCCTAGGGAGCCCCAGCCCTGGGGAGCCCCCGGGAGGGGAGCCCTAGGCTTAGGGTTCCCCCTGGGAGGGGGGAGCCCTAGGCCTAGGGAGCCCCAGCCCTGGGGAGCCCCCGGGAGGGGAGCCCTAGGCTTAGGGTTCCCCCTGGGAGGGGGGAGCCCTAGGCCTAGGGATCCCCAGCCCTGGGGAGCCCCCGGGAGGGGAGCCCTAGGCTTAGGGTTCCTCCTGGGAGGGGGGAGCCCTAGGCCTAGGGAGCCCCAGCCCTGGGGAGCCCCCGGGAGGGGAGCCCTAGGCTTAGGGTTCCCCCTGGGAGGGGGGAGCCCTAGGCCTAGGGAGCCCCAGCCCTGGGGAGCCCCCGGGAGGGGAGCCCTAGGCTTAGGGTTCCCCCTGGGAGGGGGGAGCCCTAGGCCTAGGGAGCCCCAGCCCTGGGGAGCCCCCGGGAGGGGAGCCCTAGGCTTAGGGTTCCCCCTGGGAGGGGGGAGCCCTAGGCCTAGGGAGCCCCAGCCCTGGGGAGCCCCCGGGAGGGGAGCCCTAGGCTTAGGGTTCCCCCTGGGAGGGGGGAGCCCTAGGCCTAGGGAGCCCCAGCCCTGGGGAGCCCCCGGGAGGGGAGCCCTAGGCTTAGGGTTCCCCCTGGGAGGGGGGAGCCCTAGGCCTAGGGAGCCCCAGCCCTGGGAGCCCCCGGGAGGGGAGCCCTAGGCTTAGGGTTCCCCCTGGGAGGGGGGAGCCCTAGGCCTAGGGAGCCCCAGCCCTGGGGAGCCCCCGGGAGGGGAGCCCTAGGCTTAGGGTTCCCCCTGGGAGGGGGGAACCCTAGGCCTAGGGAGCCCCAGCCCTGGGGAGCCCCCGGGAGGGGAGCCCTAGGCTTAGGGTTCCCCCTGGGAGGGGGGAGCCCTAGGCCTAGGGAGCCCCAGCCCTGGGGAGCCCCCGGGAGGGGAGCCCTAGGCTTAGGGTTCCCCCTGGGAGGGGGGAGTCCTAGGCCTAGGGAGCCCCAGCCCTGGGGAGCCCCCGGGAGGGGAGCCCTAGGCTTAGGGTTCCCCCTGGGAGGGGGGAGCCCTAGGCCTAGGGAGCCCCAGCCCTGGGGAGCCCCCGGGAGGGGAGCCCTAGGCTTAGGGTTCCCCCTGGGAGGGGGGAGCCCTAGGCCTAGGGAGCCCCCGGGAGGGGAGCCCTAGGCTTAGGGTTCCCCCTGGGAGGGGGGAGCCCTAGGCCTAGGGAGCCCCCGGGAGGGGAGCCCTAGGCTTAGGGTTCCCCCTGGGAGGGGGGAGCCCTAGGCCTAGGGAGCCCCCGGGAGGGGAGCCCTAGGCTTAGGGTTCCCCCTGGGAGGGGGGAGCCCTAGGCCTAGGGAGCCCCCGGGAGGGGAGCCCTAGGCTTAGGGTTCCCCCTGGGAGGGGGGAGCCCTAGGCCTAGGGAGCCCCCGGGAGGGGAGCCCTAGGCTTAGGGTTCCCCCTGGGAGGGGGGAGCCCTAGGCCTAGGGAGCCCCCGGGAGGGGAGCCCTAGGCTTAGGGTTCCCCCTGGGAGGGGGGAGCCCTAGGCCTAGGGAGCCCCCGGGAGGGGAGCCCTAGGCTTAGGGTTCCCCCTGGGAGGGGGGAGCCCTAGGCCTAGGGAGCCCCAGCCCTGGGGAGCCCTAGGCTTAGGGTTCCCCCTGGGAGGGGGGAGCCCTAGGCCTAGGGAGCCCCCGGGAGTGGAGCCCTAGGCTTAGGGTTCCCCCTGGGAGCGGGGAGCCCTAGGCCTAGGGAGCCCCAGCCCTAGGGAGCCCTAGGCTTAGGGTTCCCCCTGGGAGGGGGGAGCCCTAGGCCTAGGGAGCCCCCGGGAGGGGAGCCCTAGGCTTAGGGTTCCCCCTGGGAGGGGGGAGCCCTAGGCCTAGGGAGCCCCAGCCCTGGGGGGCCCTAGGCTTAGGGCTTCCCCCTGGGAGGGGGGAGCCCTAGGCCTAGGGAGCCCCAGCCCTGGGGGGCCCTAGGCTTAGGGCTTCCCCCTGGGAGGGGGGAGCCCTAGGCCTAGGGAGCCCCAGCCCTGGGGGGCCCTAGGCTTAGGGCTTCCCCCTGGGAGGGGGGAGCCCTAGGCCTAGGGAGCCCCAGCCCTGGGGGGCCCTAGGCTTAGGGCTTCCCTCTGGGAGGGGGGAGCCCTAGGCCTAGGGAGCCCCAGCCCTGGGGGGCCCTAGGCTTAGGGCTTCCCCCTGGGAGGGGGGAGCCCTAGGCCTAGGGAGCCCCAGCCCTGGGGGACCCTAGGCTTAGGGCTTCCCCCTGGGAGGGGGGAGCCCTAGGCCTAGGGAGCCCCAGCCCTGGGGGGCCCTAGGCTTAGGGCTTCCCCCTGGGAAGGGG
Organism: Tenrec ecaudatus; assembly: GCF_050624435.1. Classification (NCBI taxonomy): domain Eukaryota; kingdom Metazoa; phylum Chordata; class Mammalia; order Afrosoricida; family Tenrecidae; genus Tenrec; species Tenrec ecaudatus. The sequence continues at coordinate 4,804 of NW_027458544.1, read as the reverse complement.
AGCCCTAGGCCTAGGGAGCCCCAGCCCTGGGGGGCCTTAGGCTTAGGGCTTCCCCCTGGGAGGGGGGAGCCCTAGGCCTAGGGCGCCCCAGCCCTGGGGGGCCCTAGGCTTAGGGTTCCCCCTCGGAGGGGGGAGCCCTAGGCCTAGGGCGCCCCAGCCCTGGGGGGCCCTAGGCTTAGGGCTTCCCCCTGGGAGGGGGGAGCCCTAGGCCTAGGGCGCCCCAGCCCTGGGGGGCCCTAGGCTTAGGGCTTCCCCCTGGGAGGGGGGAGCCCTAGGCCTAGGGCGCCCCAGCCCTGGGGGGCCCTAGGCTTAGGGCTTCCCCCTGGGAGGGGGGAGCCCTAGGCCTAGGGCGCCCCAGCCCTGGGGGGCCCTAGGCTTAGGGCTTCCCCCTGGGAGGGGGGAGCCCTAGGCCTAGGGCGCCCCAGCCCTGGGGGGCCCTAGGCTTAGGGCTTCCCCCTGGGAGGGGGGAGCCCTAGGCCTAGGGCGCCCCAGCCCTGGGGGGCCCTAGGCTTAGGGTTCCCCCTGGGAGGGGGGAGCCCTAGGCCTAGGGAGACCCCGGGAGGGGGGCCCTAGGCTTAGGGTTCCCCCTGGGAGGGGGGAGCCCTAGGCCTAGGGAGCCCCAGCCCTGGGGGGCCCTAGGCTTAGGGTTCCCCCTGGGAGGGGGGAGCCCTAGGCCTAGGGAGCCCCAGCCCTGGGGGGCCCTAGGCTTAGGGTTCCCCCTGGGAGGGGGGAGCCCTAGGCCTAGGGAGCCCCAGCCCTGGGGGGCCCTAGGCTTAGGGTTCCCCCTGGGAGGGGGGAGCCCTAGGCCTAGGGAGCCCCAGCCCTGGGGGGCCCTAGGCTTAGGGTTCCCCCTGGGAGGGGGGAGCCCTAGGCCTAGGGAGCCCCAGCCCTGGGGGGCCCTAGGCTTAGGGTTCCCCCTGGGAGGGGGGAGCCTTAGGCCTAGGGAGCCCCAGCCCAGGGGGGCCCTAGGCTTAGGGTTCCCCCTGGGAGGGGGGAGCCCTAGGACTGGGGAGCCCCCGGGAGGGGGGCCCTAGGCTTAGGGTTCCCCCTGGGAGGGGGGAGCCCTAGGCCTGGGGAGCCCCCGGGAGGGGGGCCCTAGGCTTAGGGTTCCCCCTGGGAGGGGGGAGCCCTAGGCCTGGGGCGCCCCAGCCCTGGGGGGCCCTAGGCTTAGGGTTCCCCCTGGGAGGGGGGAGCCCTAGGCCTGGGGCGCCCCAGCCCTGGGGGGCCCTAGGCTTAGGGTTCCCCCTGGGAGGGGGGAGCCCTAGGCCTAGGGCGCCCCAGCCCTGGGGGGCCCTAGGCTTAGGGCTTCCCCCTGGGAGGGGGGAGCCCTAGGCCTAGGGCGCCCCAGCCCTGGGGGGCCCTAGGCTTATGGCTTCCCCCTGGGAGGGGGGAGCCCTAGGCCTAGGGCGCCCCAGCCCTGGGGGTCCCTAGGCTTAGGGCTTCCCCCTGGGAGGGGGGAGCCCTAGGCCTAGGGCGCCCCAGCCCTGGGGGTCCCTAGGCTTAGGGCTTCCCCCTGGGAGGGGGGAGCCCTAGGCCTAGGGCGCCCCAGCCCTGGGGGGCCCTAGGCTTAGGGCTTCCCCCTGGGAGGGGGGAGCCCTAGGCCTAGGGAGCCCCAGCCCTGGGGGGCCCTAGGCTTAGGGCTTCCCCCTGGGAGGGGGGAGCCCTAGGCCTAGGGCGCCCCAGCCCTGGGGGGCCCTAGGCTTAGGGTTCCCCCTGGGAGGGGGGAGCCCTAGGCCTAGGGAGACCCCGGGAGGGGGGCCCTAGGCTTAGGGTTCCCCCTGGGAGGGGGGAGCCCTAGGCCTAGGGAGCCCCAGCCCTGGGGGGCCCTAGGCTTAGGGTTCCCCCTGGGAGGGGGGAGCCCTAGGCCTAGGGAGCCCCAGCCCTGGGGGGCCCTAGGCTTAGGGTTCCCCCTGGGAGGGGGGAGCCCTAGGCCTAGGGAGCCCCAGCCCTGGGGGGCCCTAGGCTTAGGGTTCCCCCTGGGAGGGGGGAGCCCTAGGCCTAGGGAGCCCCAGCCCTGGGGGGCCCTAGGCTTAGGGTTCCCCCTGGGAGGGGGGAGCCCAAGGCCTAGGGAGCCCCAGCCCTGGGGGGCCCTAGGCTTAGGGTTCCCCCTGGGCGGGGGGAGCCCTAGGCCTAGGGAGCCCCAGCCCTGGGGGGCCCTAGGCTTAGGGTTCCCCCTGGGAGGGGGGAGCCCTAGGCCTAGGGAGCCCCAGCCCAGGGGGGCCCTAGGCTTAGGGTTCCCCCTGGGAGGGGGGAGCCCTAGGCCTGGGGAGCCCCCGGGAGGGGGGCCCTAGGCTTAGGGTTCCCCCTGGGAGGGGGGAGCCCTAGGCCTGGGGAGCCCCCGGGAGGGGGGCCCTAGGCTTAGGGTTCCCCCTGGGAGGGGGGAGCCCTAGGCCTGGGGCGCCCCAGCCCTGGGGGGCCCTAGGCTTAGGGTTCCCCCTGGGAGGGGGGAGCCCTAGGCCTGGGGCGCCCCAGCCCTGGGGGGCCCTAGGCTTAGGGTTCCCCCTGGGAGGGGGGAGCCCTAGGCCTGGGGCGCCCAGCCCTGGGGGGCCCTAGGCTTAGGGTTCCCCCTGGGAGGGGGGAGCCCTAGGCCTGGGGCGCCCCAGCCCTGGGGGGCCCTAGGCTTAGGGTTCCCCCTGGGAGGGGGGAGCCCTAGGCCTGGGGCGCCCCAGCCCTGGGGGGCCCTAGGCTTAGGGTTCCCCCTGGGAGGGGGGAGCCCTAGGCCTGGGGCGCCCCAGCCCTGGGGGGCCCTAGGCTTAGGGTTCCCCCTGGGAGGGGGGAGCCCTAGGCCTGGGGCGCCCCAGCCCTGGGGGGCCCTAGGCTTAGGGTTCCCCCTGGGAGGGGGGAGCCCTAGGCCTGGGGCGCCCCAGCCCTGGGGGGCCCTAGGCTTAGGGTTCCCCCTGGGAGGGGGGAGCCCTAGGCCTGGGGCGCCCCAGCCCTGGGGGGCCCTAGGCTTAGGGTTCCCCCTGGGAGGGGGGAGCCCTAGGCCTGGGGCGCCCCAGCCCTGGGGGGCCCTAGGCCTAGGGTTCCCCCTGGGAGGGGGGAGCCCTAGGCCTGGGGCGCCCCAGCCCTGGGGGGCCCTAGGCCTAGGGTTCCCCCTGGGAGGGGGGAGCCCTAGGCCTAGGGAGCCCCAGCCCTGGGGAGCCCTAGGCCTAGGGTTCCCCCTGGGAGGGGGGAGCCCTAGGCCTAGGGAGCCCCAGCCCTGGGGAGCCCTAGGCCTAGGGGTTCCCCCTGGGAGGGGGGAGCCCTAGGCCTAGGGAGCCCCAGCCCTGGGGAGCCCTAGGCCTAGGGTTCCCCCTGGGAGGGGGGAGCCCTAGTCCTAGGGAGCCCCAGCCCTGGGGAGCCCTAGGCCTAGGGTTCCCCCTGGGAGGGGGGAGCCCTAGGCCTAGGGAGCCCCAGCCCTGAGGAGCCCTAGGCCTAGGGTTCCCCCTGGGAGGGGGGAGCCCTAGGCCTAGGGAGCCCCAGCCCTGGGGAGCCCTAGGCTTAGGGTTCCCCCTGGGAGGGGGGAGCCCTAGGCCTAGGGAGCCCCCGGGAGGGGGGCCCTAGGCTTAGGGTTCCCCCTGGGAGGGGGGAGCCCTAGGCCTAGGGAGCCCCCGGGAGGGGGGCCCTAGGCTTAGGGTTCCCCCTGTGAGGGGGGAGCCCTAGGCCTAGGGAGCCCCAGCCCTGGGGGTCCCTAGGCTTAGGGTTCCCCCTGGGAGGGGGGAGCCCTAGGCCTAGGGAGCCCCAGCCCTGGGGGGCCCTAGGCTTAGGGTTCCCCCTGGGAGGAGGGAGCCCTAGGCCTAGGGAGCCCCAGCCCTGGGGGGCCCTAGGCTTAGGGTTCCCCCTGGGAGGGGGGAGCCCTAGGCCTAGGGAGCCCCAGCCCTGGGGGGCCCTAGGCTTAGGGTTCCCCCTGGGAGGGGGGAGCCCTAGGCCTAGGGAGCCCCAGCCCTGGGGGGCCCTAGGCTTAGGGTTCCCCCGGGGAGGGGGGAGCCCTAGGCCTGGGGAGCCCCCGGGAGGGGAGCCCTAGGCTTAGGGTTCCCCCTGGGAGGGGGGAGCCCTAGGCCTGGGGAGCCCCCGGGAGGGGGGCCCTAGGCTTAGGGTTCCCCCTGGGAGGGGGGAGCCCTAGGCCTGGGGCGCCCCAGCCCTGGGGGGCCCTAGGCCTAGGGTTCCCCCTGGGAGGGGGGAGCCCTAGGCCTGGGGAGCCCCAGCCCTGGGGGGCCCTAGCCCTAGGGTTCCCCCTGGGAGGGGGGAGCCCTAGGCCTGGGGCGCCCCAGCCCTGGGGGGCCCTATGCTTAAGGCTTCCCCCTGGGAGGGGGGAGCCCTAGGCCTGGGGCGCCCCAGCCCTGGGGGGCCCTAGGCTTAGGGCTTCCCCCTGGGAGGGGGGAGCCCTAGGCCTGGGGCGCCCCAGCCCTGGGGGGCCCTAGGCTTAGGGCTTCCCCCTGGGAGGGGGGAGCCCTAGGCCTGGGGCGCCCCAGCCCTGGGGGGCCCTAGGCTTAGGGCTTCCCCCTGGGAGGGGGGAGCCCTAGGCCTAGGGCGCCCCAGCCCTGGGGGGCCCTAGGCTTAGGGCTTCCCCCTGGGAGGGGGGAGCCCTAGGCCTAGGGCGCCCCAGCCCTGGGGGGCCCTAGGCTTAGGGCTTCCCCCTGGGAGGGGGGAGCCCTAGGCCTAGGGCGCCCCAGCCCTGGGGGGCCCTAGGCTTAGGGCTTCCCCCTGGGAGGGGGGAGCCCTAGGCCTAGGGCGCCCCAGCCCTGGGGGGCCCTAGGCTTAGGGCTTCCCCCTGGGAGGGGGGAGCCCTAGGCCTAGGGCGCCCCAGCCCTGGGGGGCCCTAGGC
>NW_027458543.1:0-65664 GCF_050624435.1 Tenrec ecaudatus | reverse complement strand
ACCCCTTGGCTTCAGGCTCGGGCTCCCCTAGGCTAAGGCTAGGGCTCCCCTAGCCTTCAGGCTAGGGCACCCCTAGGCTTCAGGCTCGGGCTCCCCTAGGCTAAGGCTAGGGCTCCCCTAGCCTTCAGGCTCGGGCACCCCTAGGCTTCAGGCTCGGGCTCCCCTAGGCTAAGGCTAGGGCTCCCCTAGCCTTCAGGCTCGGGCACCCCTAGGCTTCAGGCTCGGGCTCCCCTAGCCTTCAGGCTAGGGCACCCCTAGGCTTCAGGCTCGGGCTCCCCTAGGCTAAGGCTCGGGCTCCCCTAGCCTTCAGGCTAGGGCACCCCTAGGCTTCAGGCTCGGGCTCCCCTAGGCTAAGGCTCGGGCTCCCCTAGCCTTCAGGCTAGGGCACCCCTAGGCTTCAGGCTCGGGCTCCCCTAGGCTAAGGCTCGGGCTCCCCTAGCCTTCAGGCTAGGGCACCCCTAGGCTTCAGGCTCGGGCTCCCCTAGGCTAAGGCTCGGGCTCCCCTAGCCTTCAGGCTAGGGCACCCCTAGGCTTCAGGCTCGGGCTCCCCTAGGCTAAGGCTCGGGCTCCCCTAGCCTTCAGGCTAGGGCACCCCTAGGCTTCAGGCTCGGGCTCCCCTAGGCTAAGGCTCGGGCTCCCCTAGCCTTCAGGCTAGGGCACCCCTAGGCTTCAGGCTCGGGCTCCCCTAGGCTAAGGCTCGGGCTCCCCTAGCCTTCAGGCTAGGGCACCCCTAGGCTTCAGGCTCGGGCTCCCCTAGGCTAAGGCTCGGGCTCCCCCTAGCCTTCAGGCTAGGGCACCCCTAGGCTTCAGGCTCGGGCTCCCCTAGGCTAAGGCTCGGGCTCCCCTAGCCTTCAGGCTAGGGCACCCCTAGGCTTCAGGCTCGGGCTCCCCTAGGCTAAGGCTCGGGCTCCCCTAGCCTTCAGGCTAGGGCACCCCTAGGCTTCAGGCTCGGGCTCCCCTAGGCTAAGGCTCGGGCTCCCCTAGCCTTCAGGCTAGGGCACCCCTAGGCTTCAGGCTCGGGCTCCCCTAGGCTAAGGCTCGGGCTCCCCTAGCCTTCAGGCTAGGGCACCCCTAGGCTTCAGGCTCGGGCTCCCCTAGGCTAAGGCTCGGGCTCCCCTAGCCTTCAGGCTAGGGCACCCCTAGGCTTCAGGCTCGGGCTCCCCTAGGCTAAGGCTCGGGCTCCCCTAGCCTTCAGGCTAGGGCACCCCTAGGCTTCAGGCTCGGGCTCCCCTAGGCTAAGGCTCGGGCTCCCCTAGCCTTCAGGCTAGGGCACCCCTAGGCTTCAGGCTCGGGCTCCCCTAGGCTAAGGCTCGGGCTCCCCTAGCCTTCAGGCTAGGGCACCCCTAGGCTTCAGGCTCGGGCTCCCCTAGGCTAAGGCTCGGGCTCCCCTAGCCTTCAGGCTAGGGCACCCCTAGGCTTCAGGCTCGGGCTCCCCTAGGCTAAGGCTCGGGCTCCCCTAGCCTTCAGGCTAGGGCACCCCTAGGCTTCAGGCTCGGGCTCCCCTAGGCTAAGGCTAGGGCTCCCCTAGCCTTCAGGCTAGGGCACCCCTAGGCTTCAGGCTCGGGCTCCCCTAGGCTAAGGCTAGGGCTCCCCTAGCCTTCAGGCTAGGGCACCCCTAGGCTTCAGGCTCGGGCTCCCCTAGGCTAAGGCTAGGGCTCCCCTAGCCTTCAGGCTAGGGCACCCCTAGGCTTCAGGCTCGGGCTCCCCTAGGCTAAGGCTAGGGCTCCCCTAGCCTTCAGGCTAGGGCACCCCTAGGCTTCAGGCTCGGGCTCCCCTAGGCTAAGGCTAGGGCTCCCCTAGCCTTCAGGCTAGGGCACCCCTAGGCTTCAGGCTCGGGCTCCCCTAGGCTAAGGCTAGGGCTCCCCTAGCCTTCAGGCTAGGGCACCCCTAGGCTTCAGGCTCGGGCTCCCCTAGGCTAAGGCTAGGGCTCCCCTAGCCTTCAGGCTAGGGCACCCCTAGGCTTCAGGCTCGGGCTCCCCTAGGCTAAGGCTAGGGCTCCCCTAGCCTTCAGGCTAGGGCACCCCTAGGCTTCAGGCTCGGGCTCCCCTAGGCTAAGGCTAGGGCTCCCCTAGCCTTCAGGCTAGGGCACCCCTAGGCTTCAGGCTCGGGCTCCCCTAGGCTAAGGCTAGGGGCTCCCCTAGCCTTCAGGCTAGGGCACCCCTAGGCTTCAGGCTCGGGCTCCCCTAGGCTAAGGCTAGGGCTCCCCTAGCCTTCAGGCTAGGGCACCCCTAGGCTTCAGGCTCGGGCTCCCCTAGGCTAAGGCTAGGGCTCCCCTAGCCTTCAGGCTAGGGCACCCCTAGGCTTCAGGCTCGGGCTCCCCTAGGCTAAGGCTAGGGCTCCCCTAGCCTTCAGGCTAGGGCACCCCTAGGCTTCAGGCTCGGGCTCCCCTAGGCTAAGGCTAGGGCTCCCCTAGCCTTCAGGCTAGGGCACCCCTAGGCTTCAGGCTCGGGCTCCCCTAGGCTAAGGCTAGGGCTCCCCTAGCCTTCAGGCTAGGGCACCCCTAGGCTTCAGGCTCGGGCTCCCCTAGGCTAAGGCTAGGGCTCCCCTAGCCTTCAGGCTAGGGCACCCCTAGGCTTCAGGCTCGGGCTCCCCTAGGCTAAGGCTAGGGCTCCCCTAGCCTTCAGGCTAGGGCACCCCTAGGCTTCAGGCTCGGGCTCCCCTAGGCTAAGGCTAGGGCTCCCCTAGCCTTCAGGCTAGGGCACCCCTAGGCTTCAGGCTCGGGCTCCCCTAGGCTAAGGCTAGGGCTCCCCTAGCCTTCAGGCTAGGGCACCCCTAGGCTTCAGGCTCGGGCTCCCCTAGGCTAAGGCTAGGGCTCCCCTAGCCTTCAGGCTAGGGCACCCCTAGGCTTCAGGCTCGGGCTCCCCTAGGCTAAGGCTAGGGCTCCCCTAGCCTTCAGGCTAGGGCACCCCTAGGCTTCAGGCTCGGGCTCCCCTAGGCTAAGGCTAGGGCTCCCCTAGCCTTCAGGCTAGGGCACCCCTAGGCTTCAGGCTCGGGCTCCCCTAGGCTAAGGCTAGGGCTCCCCTAGCCTTCAGGCTAGGGCACCCCTAGGCTTCAGGCTCGGGCTCCCCTAGGCTAAGGCTAGGGCTCCCCTAGCCTTCAGGCTAGGGCACCCCTAGGCTTCAGGCTCGGGCTCCCCTAGGCTAAGGCTAGGGCTCCCCTAGCCTTCAGGCTAGGGCACCCCTAGGCTTCAGGCTCGGGCTCCCCTAGGCTAAGGCTAGGGCTCCCCTAGCCTTCAGGCTAGGGCACCCCTAGGCTTCAGGCTCGGGCTCCCCTAGGCTAAGGCTAGGGCTCCCCTAGCCTTCAGGCTAGGGCACCCCTAGGCTTCAGGCTCGGGCTCCCCTAGGCTAAGGCTAGGGCTCCCCTAGCCTTCAGGCTAGGGCTCCCCTAGGCTTCAGGCTCGGGCTCCCCTAGGCTAAGGCTAGGGCTCCCCTAGCCTTCAGGCTCGGGCTCCCCTAGGCTTCAGGCTCGGGCTCCCCTAGGCTAAGGCTAGGGCTCCCCTAGGCTTCAGGCTCGGGCTCCCCTAGGCTTAAGGCTAGGGCTCCCCTAGCCTTCAGGCTAGGGCACCCCTAGGCTTCAGGCTCGGGCTCCCCTAGGCTAAGGCTAGGGCTCCCCTAGCCTTCAGGCTAGGGCACCCCTAGGCTTCAGGCTCGGGCTCCCCTAGGCTAAGGCTAGGGCTCCCCTAGCCTTCAGGCTAGGGCACCCCTAGGCTTCAGGCTCGGGCTCCCCTAGGCTAAGGCTAGGGCTCCCCTAGCCTTCAGGCTAGGGCACCCCTAGGCTTCAGGCTCGGGCTCCCCTAGGCTAAGGCTAGGGCTCCCCTAGCCTTCAGGCTAGGGCACCCCTAGGCTTCAGGCTCGGGCTCCCCTAGGCTAAGGCTAGGGCTCCCCTAGGCTTCAGGCTCGGGCACCCCTAGGCTTCAGGCTCGGGCTCCCCTAGGCTAAGGCTAGGGCTCCCCTAGGCTTCAGGCTCGGGCACCCCTAGGCTTCAGGCTCGGGCTCCCCTAGGCTAAGGCTAGGGCTCCCCTAGGCTTCAGGCTCGGGCACCCCTAGGCTTCAGGCTCGGGCTCCCCTAGGCTAAGGCTAGGGCTCCCCTAGGCTTCAGGCTCGGGCACCCCTAGGCTTCAGGCTCGGGCTCCCCTAGGCTAAGGCTAGGGCTCCCCTAGGCTTCAGGCTAGGGCACCCCTAGGCTTCAGGCTCGGGCTCCCCTAGGCTAAGGCTAGGGCTCCCCTAGCCTTCAGGCTAGGGCACCCCTAGGCTTCAGGCTCGGGCTCCCCTAGGCTAAGGCTAGGGCTCCCCTAGCCTTCAGGCTAGGGCACCCCTAGGCTTCAGGCTCGGGCTCCCCTAGGCTAAGGCTAGGGCTCCCCTAGCCTTCAGGCTAGGGCACCCCTAGGCTTCAGGCTCGGGCTCCCCTAGGCTAAGGCTAGGGCTCCCCTAGCCTTCAGGCTAGGGCACCCCTAGGCTTCAGGCTCGGGCTCCCCTAGGCTAAGGCTAGGGCTCCCCTAGCCTTCAGGCTAGGGCACCCCTAGGCTTCAGGCTCGGGCTCCCCTAGGCTAAGGCTAGGGCTCCCCTAGCCTTCAGGCTAGGGCACCCCTAGGCTTCAGGCTCGGGCTCCCCTAGGCTAAGGCTAGGGCTCCCCTAGCCTTCAGGCTAGGGCACCCCTAGGCTTCAGGCTCGGGCTCCCCTAGGCTAAGGCTAGGGCTCCCCTAGCCTTCAGGCTAGGGCACCCCTAGGCTTCAGGCTCGGGCTCCCCTAGGCTAAGGCTAGGGCTCCCCTAGCCTTCAGGCTAGGGCACCCCTAGGCTTCAGGCTCGGGCTCCCCTAGGCTAAGGCTAGGGCTCCCCTAGCCTTCAGGCTAGGGCACCCCTAGGCTTCAGGCTCGGGCTCCCCTAGGCTAAGGCTAGGGCTCCCCTAGCCTTCAGGCTAGGGCACCCCTAGGCTTCAGGCTCGGGCTCCCCTAGGCTAAGGCTAGGGCTCCCCTAGCCTTCAGGCTAGGGCACCCCTAGGCTTCAGGCTCGGGCTCCCCTAGGCTAAGGCTAGGGCTCCCCTAGCCTTCAGGCTAGGGCACCCCTAGGCTTCAGGCTCGGGCTCCCCTAGGCTAAGGCTAGGGCTCCCCTAGCCTTCAGGCTAGGGCACCCCTAGGCTTCAGGCTCGGGCTCCCCTAGGCTAAGGCTAGGGCTCCCCTAGCCTTCAGGCTAGGGCACCCCTAGGCTTCAGGCTCGGGCTCCCCTAGGCTAAGGCTAGGGCTCCCCTAGCCTTCAGGCTAGGGCACCCCTAGGCTTCAGGCTCGGGCTCCCCTAGGCTAAGGCTAGGGCTCCCCTAGCCTTCAGGCTAGGGCACCCCTAGGCTTCAGGCTCGGGCTCCCCTAGGCTAAGGCTAGGGCTCCCCTAGCCTTCAGGCTAGGGCACCCCTAGGCTTCAGGCTCGGGCTCCCCTAGGCTAAGGCTAGGGCTCCCCTAGCCTTCAGGCTAGGGCACCCCTAGGCTTCAGGCTCGGGCTCCCCTAGGCTAAGGCTAGGGCTCCCCTAGCCTTCAGGCTAGGGCACCCCTAGGCTTCAGGCTCGGGCTCCCCTAGGCTAAGGCTAGGGCTCCCCTAGCCTTCAGGCTAGGGCACCCCTAGGCTTCAGGCTCGGGCTCCCCTAGGCTAAGGCTAGGGCTCCCCTAGCCTTCAGGCTAGGGCACCCCTAGGCTTCAGGCTCGGGCTCCCCTAGGCTAAGGCTAGGGCTCCCCTAGCCTTCAGGCTAGGGCACCCCTAGGCTTCAGGCTCGGGCTCCCCTAGGCTAAGGCTAGGGCTCCCCTAGCCTTCAGGCTAGGGCACCCCTAGGCTTCAGGCTCGGGCTCCCCTAGGCTAAGGCTAGGGCTCCCCTAGCCTTCAGGCTAGGGCACCCCTAGGCTTCAGGCTCGGGCTCCCCTAGGCTAAGGCTAGGGCTCCCCTAGCCTTCAGGCTAGGGCACCCCTAGGCTTCAGGCTCGGGCTCCCCTAGGCTAAGGCTAGGGCTCCCCTAGCCTTCAGGCTAGGGCACCCCTAGGCTTCAGGCTCGGGCTCCCCTAGGCTAAGGCTAGGGCTCCCCTAGCCTTCAGGCTAGGGCACCCCTAGGCTTCAGGCTCGGGCTCCCCTAGGCTAAGGCTAGGGCTCCCCTAGCCTTCAGGCTAGGGCACCCCTAGGCTTCAGGCTCGGGCTCCCCTAGGCTAAGGCTAGGGCTCCCCTAGCCTTCAGGCTAGGGCACCCCTAGGCTTCAGGCTCGGGCTCCCCTAGGCTAAGGCTAGGGCTCCCCTAGCCTTCAGGCTAGGGCACCCCTAGGCTTCAGGCTCGGGCTCCCCTAGGCTAAGGCTAGGGCTCCCCTAGCCTTCAGGCTAGGGCACCCCTAGGCTTCAGGCTCGGGCTCCCCTAGGCTAAGGCTAGGGCTCCCCTAGCCTTCAGGCTAGGGCACCCCTAGGCTTCAGGCTCGGGCTCCCCTAGGCTAAGGCTAGGGCTCCCCTAGCCTTCAGGCTAGGGCACCCCTAGGCTTCAGGCTCGGGCTCCCCTAGGCTAAGGCTAGGGCTCCCCTAGCCTTCAGGCTAGGGCACCCCTAGGCTTCAGGCTCGGGCTCCCCTAGGCTAAGGCTAGGGCTCCCCTAGCCTTCAGGCTAGGGCACCCCTAGGCTTCAGGCTCGGGCTCCCCTAGGCTAAGGCTAGGGCTCCCTAGCCTTCAGGCTAGGGCACCCCTAGGCTTCAGGCTCGGGCTCCCCTAGGCTAAGGCTAGGGCTCCCCTAGCCTTCAGGCTAGGGCACCCCTAGGCTTCAGGCTCGGGCTCCCCTAGGCTAAGGCTAGGGCTCCCCTAGCCTTCAGGCTAGGGCACCCCTAGGCTTCAGGCTCGGGCTCCCCTAGGCTAAGGCTAGGGCTCCCCTAGCCTTCAGGCTAGGGCACCCCTAGGCTTCAGGCTCGGGCTCCCCTAGGCTAAGGCTAGGGCTCCCCCTAGCCTTCAGGCTAGGGCACCCCTAGGCTTCAGGCTCGGGCTCCCCTAGGCTAAGGCTAGGGCTCCCCTAGCCTTCAGGCTAGGGCACCCCTAGGCTTCAGGCTCGGGCTCCCCTAGGCTAAGGCTAGGGCTCCCCTAGCCTTCAGGCTAGGGCACCCCTAGGCTTCAGGCTCGGGCTCCCCTAGGCTAAGGCTAGGGCTCCCCTAGCCTTCAGGCTAGGGCACCCCTAGGCTTCAGGCTCGGGCTCCCCTAGGCTAAGGCTAGGGCTCCCCTAGCCTTCAGGCTAGGGCACCCCTAGGCTTCAGGCTCGGGCTCCCCTAGGCTAAGGCTAGGGCTCCCCTAGCCTTCAGGCTAGGGCACGCCTAGGCTTCAGGCTCGGGCTCCCCTAGGCTAAGGCTAGGGCTCCCCTAGCCTTCAGGCTAGGGCACCCCTAGGCTTCAGGCTCGGGCTCCCCTAGGCTAAGGCTAGGGCTCCCCTAGCCTTCAGGCTAGGGCACCCCTAGGCTTCAGGCTCGGGCTCCCCTAGGCTAAGGCTAGGGCTCCCCTAGCCTTCAGGCTAGGGCACCCCTAGGCTTCAGGCTCGGGCTCCCCTAGGCTAAGGCTAGGGCTCCCCTAGCCTTCAGGCTAGGGCACCCCTAGGCTTCAGGCTCGGGCTCCCCTAGGCTAAGGCTAGGGCTCCCCTAGCCTTCAGGCTAGGGCACCCCTAGGCTTCAGGCTCGGGCTCCCCTAGGCTAAAGCTAGTTCTCCCCTAGCCTTCAGGCTAGGGCTCCCCTAGGCTTCAGGCTCGGGCTCCCCTAGGCTAAGGCTAGGGCTCCCCTAGCCTTCAGGCTCGGGCTCCCCTAGGCTTCAGGCTCGGGCTCCCCTAGGCTAAGGCTAGGGCTCCCCTAGGCTTCAGGCTCGGGCTCCCCTAGGCTAAGGCTAGGGCTCCCCTAGCCTTCAGGCTAGGGCACCCCTAGGCTCCAGGCTCGGGCTCCCCTAGGCTAAGGCTAGGGCTCCCCTAGCCTTCAGGCTAGGGCACCCCTAGGCTTCAGGCTCGGGCTCCCCTAGGCTAAGGCTAGGGCTCCCCTAGGCTTCAGGCTAGGGCACCCCTAGGCTTCAGGCTCGGGCTCCCCTAGGCTAAGGCTAGGGCTCCCCTAGGCTTCAGGCTAGGGCACCCCTAGGCTTCAGGCTCGGGCTCCCCTAGGCTAAGGCTAGGGCTCCCCTAGCCTTCAGGCTAGGGCACCCCTAGGCTTCAGGCTCGGGCTCCCCTAGGCTAAGGCTAGGGCTCCCCTAGCCTTCAGGCTAGGGCACCCCTCGGCTTCAGGCTCGGGCTCCCCTAGGCTAAGGCTAGGGCTCCCCTAGCCTTCAGGCTAGGGCACCCCTCGGCTTCAGGCTCGGGCTCCCCTAGGCTAAGGCTAGGGCTCCCCTAGCCTTCAGGCTAGGGCACCCCTCGGCTTCAGGCTCGGGCTCCCCTAGGCTAAGGCTAGGGCTCCCCTAGCCTTCAGGCTAGGGCACCCCTCGGCTTCAGGCTCGGGCTCCCCTAGGCTAAGGCTAGGGCTCCCCTAGCCTTCAGGCTAGGGCACCCCTCGGCTTCAGGCTCGGGCTCCCCTAGGCTAAGGCTAGGGCTCCCCTAGCCTTCAGGCTAGGGCACCCCTCGGCTTCAGGCTCGGGCTCCCCCTAGGCTAAGGCTAGGGCTCCCCTAGCCTTCAGGCTAGGGCACCCCTCGGCTTCAGGCTCGGGCTCCCCTAGGCTAAGGCTAGGGCTCCCCTAGCCTTCAGGCTAGGGCACCCCTAGGCTTCAGGCTCGGGCTCCCCTAGGCTAAGGCTAGGGCTCCCCTAGCCTTCAGGCTAGGGCACCCCTAGGCTTCAGGCTCGGGCTCCCCTAGGCTAAGGCTAGGGCTCCCCTAGCCTTCAGGCTAGGGCACCCCTAGGCTTCAGGCTCGGGCTCCCCTAGGCTAAGGCTAGGGCTCCCCTAGCCTTCAGGCTAGGGCACCCCTAGGCTTCAGGCTCGGGCTCCCCTAGGCTAAGGCTAGGGCTCCCCTAGCCTTCAGGCTAGGGCACCCCTAGGCTTCAGGCTCGGGCTCCCCTAGGCTAAGGCTAGGGCTCCCCTAGCCTTCAGGCTAGGGCACCCCTAGGCTTCAGGCTCGGGCTCCCCTAGGCTAAGGCTAGGGCTCCCCTAGCCTTCAGGCTAGGGCACCCCTAGGCTTCAGGCTCGGGCTCCCCTAGGCTAAGGCTAGGGCTCCCCTAGCCTTCAGGCTAGGGCACCCCTAGGCTTCAGGCTCGGGCTCCCCTAGGCTAAGGCTAGGGCTCCCCTAGCCTTCAGGCTAGGGCACCCCTAGGCTTCAGGCTCGGGCTCCCCTAGGCTAAGGCTAGGGCTCCCCTAGCCTTCAGGCTAGGGCACCCCTAGGCTTCAGGCTCGGGCTCCCCTAGGCTAAGGCTAGGGCTCCCCTAGCCTTCAGGCTAGGGCACCCCTAGGCTTCAGGCTCGGGCTCCCCTAGGCTAAGGCTAGGGCTCCCCTAGCCTTCAGGCTAGGGCACCCCTAGGCTTCAGGCTCGGGCTCCCCTAGGCTAAGGCTAGGGCTCCCCTAGCCTTCAGGCTAGGGCACCCCTAGGCTTCAGGCTCGGGCTCCCCTAGGCTAAGGCTAGGGCTCCCCTAGCCTTCAGGCTAGGGCACCCCTAGGCTTCAGGCTCGGGCTCCCCTAGGCTAAGGCTAGGGCTCCCCTAGCCTTCAGGCTAGGGCACCCCTAGGCTTCAGGCTCGGGCTCCCCTAGGCTAAGGCTAGGGCTCCCCTAGCCTTCAGGCTAGGGCACCCCTAGGCTTCAGGCTCGGGCTCCCCTAGGCTAAGGCTAGGGCTCCCCTAGCCTTCAGGCTAGGGCACCCCTAGGCTTCAGGCTCGGGCTCCCCTAGGCTAAGGCTAGGGCTCCCCTAGCCTTCAGGCTAGGGCACCCCTAGGCTTCAGGCTCGGGCTCCCCTAGGCTAAGGCTAGGGCTCCCCTAGCCTTCAGGCTAGGGCACCCCTAGGCTTCAGGCTCGGGCTCCCCTAGGCTAAGGCTAGGGCTCCCCTAGCCTTCAGGCTAGGGCACCCCTAGGCTTCAGGCTCGGGCTCCCCTAGGCTAAGGCTAGGGCTCCCCTAGCCTTCAGGCTAGGGCACCCCTAGGCTTCAGGCTCGGGCTCCCCTAGGCTAAGGCTAGGGCTCCCCTAGCCTTCAGGCTAGGGCACCCCTAGGCTTCAGGCTCGGGCTCCCCTAGGCTAAGGCTAGGGCTCCCCTAGCCTTCAGGCTAGGGCACCCCTAGGCTTCAGGCTCGGGCTCCCCTAGGCTAAGGCTAGGGCTCCCCTAGCCTTCAGGCTAGGGCACCCCTAGGCTTCAGGCTCGGGCTCCCCTAGGCTAAGGCTAGGGCTCCCCTAGCCTTCAGGCTAGGGCACCCCTAGGCTTCAGGCTCGGGCTCCCCTAGGCTAAGGCTAGGGCTCCCCTAGCCTTCAGGCTAGGGCACCCCTAGGCTTCAGGCTCGGGCTCCCCTAGGCTAAGGCTAGGGCTCCCCTAGCCTTCAGGCTAGGGCACCCCTAGGCTTCAGGCTCGGGCTCCCCTAGGCTAAGGCTAGGGCTCCCCTAGCCTTCAGGCTAGGGCACCCCTAGGCTTCAGGCTCGGGCTCCCCTAGGCTAAGGCTAGGGCTCCCCTAGCCTTCAGGCTAGGGCACCCCTAGGCTTCAGGCTCGGGCTCCCCTAGGCTAAGGCTAGGGCTCCCCTAGCCTTCAGGCTAGGGCACCCCTAGGCTTCAGGCTCGGGCTCCCCTAGGCTAAGTCTAGGGCTCCCCTAGCCTTCAGGCTAGGGCACCCCTAGGCTTCAGGCTCGGGCTCCCCTAGGCTAAGGCTAGGGCTCCCCTAGCCTTCAGGCTAGGGCACCCCTAGGCTTCAGGCTCGGGCTCCCCTAGGCTAAGGCTAGGGCTCCCCTAGCCTTCAGGCTAGGGCACCCCTAGGCTTCAGGCTCGGGCTCCCCTAGGCTAAGGCTAGGGCTCCCCTAGCCTTCAGGCTAGGGCACCCCTAGGCTTCAGGCTCGGGCTCCCCTAGGCTAAGGCTAGGGCTCCCCTAGCCTTCAGGCTAGGGCACCCCTAGGCTTCAGGCTCGGGCTCCCCTAGGCTAAGGCTAGGGCTCCCCTAGCCTTCAGGCTAGGGCACCCCTAGGCTTCAGGCTCGGGCTCCCCTAGGCTAAGGCTAGGGCTCCCCTAGCCTTCAGGCTAGGGCACCCCTAGGCTTCAGGCTAGGGCACCCCTAGGCTAAGGCTAGGGCTCCCCTAGCCTTCAGGCTAGGGCACCCCTAGGCTTCAGGCTAGGGCACCCCTAGGCTAAGGCTAGGGCTCCCCTAGCCTTCAGGCTAGGGCACCCCTAGGCTTCAGGCTAGGGCACCCCTAGGCTAAGGCTAGGGCTCCCCTAGCCTTCAGGCTAGGGCACCCCTAGGCTTCAGGCTAGGGCACCCCTAGGCTAAGGCTAGGGCTCCCCTAGCCTTCATGCTAGGGCACCCCTAGGCTTCAGGCTAGGGCACCCCTAGGCTAAGGCTAGGGCTCCCCTACCCTTCAGGCTAGGGCACCCCTAGCCTTCAGGCTAGGGCACCCCTAGGCTAAGGCTAGGGCTCCCCTAGCCTTCAGGCTAGGGCACCCCTAGCCTTCAGGCTAGGGCACCCCTAGGCTAAGGCTAGGGCTCCATTAGCCTTCAGGCTAGGGCACCCCTAGCCTTCAGGCTAGGGCACCCCGTGGCTAAGGCTAGGGCTCCCCTAGCCTGCAGGCTAGGGCACCCCTAGCCTTCAGGCTAGGGCACCCCTAGTCTAAGGCTAGGGCTCCCCTAGCCTGCAGGCTAGGGCACCCCTAGCCTTCAGGCTAGGGCACCCCTAGGCTAAGGCTAGGGCTCCCCTAGCCTTCAGGCTAGGGCACCCCTAGCCTTCAGGCTAGGGCACCCCTAGGCTAAGGCTAGGGCTCCCCTAGCCTTCAGGCTAGGGCACCCCTAGCCTTCAGGCTAGGGCACCCCTAGGCTTTAGGCACCCCTAGGCTAAGGCTAGGGCTCCCCTAGCCTTCAGGCTAGGGCACCCCTAGGCTTTAGGCACCCCTAGGCTAAGGCTAGGGCTCCCCTAGCCTTCAGGCTAGGGCACCCCTAGGCTTTAGGCTCCCCTAGGCTAAGGCTAGGGCTCCCCTAGCCTTCAGGCTAGGGCACCCCTAGGCTTTAGGCTCCCCTAGGCTAAGGCTAGGGCTCCCCTAGCCTTCAGTCTAGGGCACCCCTAGCCTTCAGGCTAGGGCACCCCTAGGCTAAGGCTAGGGCTCCCCTAGCCTTCAGGCTAGGGCACCCCTAGCCTTCCGGCTAGGGCACCCCTAGGCTAAGGCTAGGGCTCCCCTAGCCTTCAGGCTAGGGCACCCCTAGCCTTCCGGCTAGGGCACCCCTAGGCTAAGGCTAGGGCTCCCCTAGCCTTCAGGCTAGGGCACCCCTAGCCTTCCGGCTAGGGCACCCCTAGGCTAAGGCTAGGGCTCCCCTAGCCTTCAGGCTAGGGCACCCCTAGCCTTCCGGCTAGGGCACCCCTAGGCTAAGGCTAGGGCTCCCCTAGCCTTCCGGCTAGGGCACCCCTAGCCTTCCGGCTAGGGCACCCCTAGGCTAAGGCTAGGGCTCCCCTAGCCTTCCGGCTAGGGCACCCCTAGCCTTCCGGCTAGGGCACCCCTAGGCTAAGGCTAGGGCTCCCCTAGCCTTCCGGCTAGGGCACCCCTAGCCTTCCGGCTAGGGCACCCCTAGGCTAAGGCTAGGGCTCCCCTAGCCTTCCGGCTAGGGCACCCCTAGCCTTCCGGCTAGGGCACCCCTAGGCTAAGGCTAGGGCTCCCCTAGCCTTCCGGCTAGGGCACCCCTAGCCTTCCGGCTAGGGCACCCCTAGGCTAAGGCTAGGGCTCCCCTAGCCTTCAGGCTAGGGCACCCCTAGCCTTCAGGCTAGGGCACCCCTAGGCTAAGGCTAGGGCTCCCCTAGCCTTCAGGCTAGGGCACCCCTAGCCTTCCGGCTAGGGCACCCCTAGGCTAAGGCTAGGGCTCCCCTAGCCTTCAGGCTAGGGCACCCCTAGCCTTCAGGCTAGGGCACCCCTAGGCTTTAGGCTCCCCTAGGCTAAGGCTAGGGCACCCCTAGCCTTCAGGCTAGGGCACCCCTAGTCTAAGGCTAGGGCTCCCCTAGCCTGCAGGCTAGGGCACCCCTAGCCTTCAGGCTAGGGCACCCCTAGGCTAAGGCTAGGGCTCCCCTAGCCTTCAGGCTAGGGCACCCCTAGCCTTCAGGCTAGGGCACCCCTAGGCTAAGGCTAGGGCTCCCCTAGCCTTCAGGCTAGGGCACCCCTAGCCTTCAGGCTAGGGCACCCCTAGGCTTTAGGCACCCCTAGGCTAAGGCTAGGGCTCCCCTAGCCTTCAGGCTAGGGCACCCCTAGGCTTTAGGCACCCCTAGGCTAAGGCTAGGGCTCCCCTAGCCTTCAGGCTAGGGCACCCTTAGGCTTTAGGCTCCCCTAGGCTAAGGCTAGGGCTCCCCTAGCCTTCAGGCTAGGGCACCCCTAGGCTTTAGGCTCCCCTAGGCTAAGGCTAGGGCTCCCCTAGCCTTCAGTCTAGGGCACCCCTAGCCTTCAGGCTAGGGCACCCCTAGGCTAAGGCTAGGGCTCCCCTAGCCTTCAGGCTAGGGCACCCCTAGCCTTCCGGCTAGGGCACCCCTAGGCTAAGGCTAGGGCTCCCCAGGCCTTCAGGCTAGGGCACCCCTAGCCTTCCGGCTAGGGCACCCCTAGGCTAAGGCTAGGGCTCCCCTAGCCTTCAGGCTAGGGCACCCCTAGCCTTCCGGCTAGGGCACCCCTAGGCTAAGGCTAGGGCTCCCCTAGCCTTCAGGCTAGGGCACCCCTAGCCTTCCGGCTAGGGCACCCCTAGGCTAAGGCTAGGGCTCCCCTAGCCTTCCGGCTAGGGCACCCCTAGCCTTCCGGCTAGGGCACCCCTAGGCTAAGGCTAGGGCTCCCCTAGCCTTCCGGCTAGGGCACCCCTAGCCTTCCGGCTAGGGCACCCCTAGGCTAAGGCTAGGGCTCCCCTAGCCTTCCGGCTAGGGCACCCCTAGCCTTCCGGCTAGGGCACCCCTAGGCTAAGGCTAGGGCTCCCCTAGCCTTCCGGCTAGGGCACCCCTAGCCTTCCGGCTAGGGCACCCCTAGGCTAAGGCTAGGGCTCCCCTAGCCTTCCGGCTAGGGCACCCCTAGCCTTCCGGCTAGGGCACCCCTAGGCTAAGGCTAGGGCTCCCCTAGCCTTCAGGCTAGGGCACCCCTAGCCTTCCGGCTAGGGCACCCCTAGGCTAAGGCTAGGGCTCCCCTAGCCTTCAGGCTAGGGCACCCCTAGCCTTCCGGCTAGGGCACCCCTAGGCTAAGGCTAGGGCTCCCCTAGCCTTCAGGCTAGGGCACCCCTAGCCTTCAGGCTAGGGCACCCCTAGCCTTCAGGCTAGGGCACCCCTAGGCTTTAGGCTCCCCTAGGCTAAGGCTAGGGCTCCCCTAGCCTTCAGGCTAGGGCTCCCCTAGCCTTCAGGCTAGGGCACCCCTAGGCTTTAGGCTCCCCTAGGCTAAGGCTAGGGCTCCCCTAGCCTTCAGGCTAGGGCACCCCTAGGCTTTAGGCTCCCCTAGGCTAAGGCTAGGGCTCCCCTAGCCTTCAGGCTAGGGCACCCCTAGGCTTTAGGCTCCCCTAGGCTAAGGCTAGGGCTCCCCTAGCCTTCAGGCCTGGGCTCCCCTAGGCTTTAGGCTCCCCTAGGCTAAGGCTAGGGCTCCCCTAGCCTTCAGGCCAGGGCTCCCCTAGGCTTTAGGCTCCCCTAGGCTAAGGCTAGGGCTCCCCTAGCCTTCAGGCCAGGGCTCCCCTAGGCTTTAGGCTCCCCTAGGCTAAGGCTAGGGCTCCCCTAGCCTTCAGGCCAGGGCTCCCCTAGGCTTTAGGCTCCCCTAGGCTAAGGCTAGGGCTCCCCTAGCCTTCAGGCCAGGGCTCCCCTAGGCTTTAGGCTCCCCTAGGCTAAGGCTAGGGCTCCCCTAGCCTTCAGGCCAGGGCTCCCCTAGGCTTTAGGCTCCCCTAGGCTAAGGCTAGGGCTCCCCTAGCCTTCAGGCCAGGGCTCCCCTAGGCTTTAGGCTCCCCTAGGCTAAGGCTAGGGCTCCCCTAGCCTTCAGGCCAGGGCTCCCCTAGGCTTTAGGCTCCCCTAGGCTAAGGCTAGGGCTCCCCTAGCCTTCAGGCCAGGGCTCCCCTAGGCTTTAGGCTCCCCTAGGCTAAGGCTAGGGCTCCCCTAGCCTTCAGGCCAGGGCTCCCCTAGGCTTTAGGCTCCCCTAGGCTAAGGCTAGGGCTCCCCTAGCCTTCAGGCCAGGGCTCCCCTAGGCTTTAGGCTCCCCTAGGCTAAGGCTAGGGCTCCCCTAGCCTTCAGGCCAGGGCTCCCCTAGGCTTTAGGCTCCCCTAGGCTAAGGCTAGGGCTCCCCTAGCCTTCAGGCCAGGGCTCCCCTAGGCTTTAGGCTCCCCTAGGCTAAGGCTAGGGCTCCCCTAGCCTTCAGGCCAGGGCTCCCCTAGGCTTTAGGCTCCCCTAGGCTAAGGCTAGGGCTCCCCTAGCCTTCAGGCCAGGGCTCCCCTAGGCTTTAGGCTCCCCTAGGCTAAGGCTAGGGCTCCCCTAGCCTTCAGGCCAGGGCTCCCCTAGGCTTTAGGCTCCCCTAGGCTAAGGCTAGGGCTCCCCTAGCCTTCAGGCCAGGGCTCCCCTAGGCTTTAGGCTCCCCTAGGCTAAGGCTAGGGCTCCCCTAGCCTTCAGGCCAGGGCTCCCCTAGGCTTTAGGCTCCCCTAGGCTAAGGCTAGGGCTCCCCTAGCCTTCAGGCCAGGGCTCCCCTAGGCTTTAGGCTCCCCTAGGCTAAGGCTAGGGCTCCCCTAGCCTTCAGGCCAGGGCTCCCCTAGGCTTTAGGCTCCCCTAGGCTAAGGCTAGGGCTCCCCTAGCCTTCAGGCCAGGGCTCCCCTAGGCTTTAGGCTCCCCTAGGCTAAGGCTAGGGCTCCCCTAGCCTTCAGGCCAGGGCTCCCCTAGGCTTTAGGCTCCCCTAGGCTAAGGCTAGGGCTCCCCTAGCCTTCAGGCCAGGGCTCCCCTAGGCTTTAGGCTCCCCTAGGCTAAGGCTAGGGCTCCCCTAGCCTTCAGGCCAGGGCTCCCCTAGGCTTTAGGCTCCCCTAGGCTAAGGCTAGGGCTCCCCTAGCCTTCAGGCCAGGGCTCCCCTAGGCTTTAGGCTCCCCTAGGCTAAGGCTAGGGCTCCCCTAGCCTTCAGGCCAGGGCTCCCCTAGGCTTTAGGCTCCCCTAGGCTAAGGCTAGGGCTCCCCTAGCCTTCAGGCCAGGGCTCCCCTAGGCTTTAGGCTCCCCTAGGCTAAGGCTAGGGCTCCCCTAGCCTTCAGGCCAGGGCTCCCCTAGGCTTTAGGCTCCCCTAGGCTAAGGCTAGGGCTCCCCTAGCCTTCAGGCCAGGGCTCCCCTAGGCTTTAGGCTCCCCTAGGCTAAGGCTAGGGCTCCCCTAGCCTTCAGGCCAGGGCTCCCCTAGGCTTTAGGCTCCCCTAGGCTAAGGCTAGGGCTCCCCTAGCCTTCAGGCCAGGGCTCCCCTAGGCTTTAGGCTCCCCTAGGCTAAGGCTAGGGCTCCCCTAGCCTTCAGGCCAGGGCTCCCCTAGGCTTTAGGCTCCCCTAGGCTAAGGCTAGGGCTCCCCTAGCCTTCAGGCCAGGGCTCCCCTAGGCTTTAGGCTCCCCTAGGCTAAGGCTAGGGCTCCCCTAGCCTTCAGGCCAGGGCTCCCCTAGGCTTTAGGCTCCCCTAGGCTAAGGCTAGGGCTCCCCTAGCCTTCAGGCCAGGGCTCCCCTAGGCTTTAGGCTCCCCTAGGCTAAGGCTAGGGCTCCCCTAGCCTTCAGGCCAGGGCTCCCCTAGGCTTTAGGCTCCCCTAGGCTAAGGCTAGGGCTCCCCTAGCCTTCAGGCCAGGGCTCCCCTAGGCTTTAGGCTCCCCTAGGCTAAGGCTAGGGCTCCCCTAGCCTTCAGGCCAGGGCTCCCCTAGGCTTTAGGCTCCCCTAGGCTAAGGCTAGGGCTCCCCTAGCCTTCAGGCCAGGGCTCCCCTAGGCTTTAGGCTCCCCTAGGCTAAGGCTAGGGCTCCCCTAGCCTTCAGGCCAGGGCTCCCCTAGGCTTTAGGCTCCCCTAGGCTAAGGCTAGGGCTCCCCTAGCCTTCAGGCCAGGGCTCCCCTAGGCTTTAGGCTCCCCTAGGCTAAGGCTAGGGCTCCCCTAGCCTTCAGGCCAGGGCTCCCCTAGGCTTTAGGCTCCCCTAGGCTAAGGCTAGGGCTCCCCTAGCCTTCAGGCCAGGGCTCCCCTAGGCTTTAGGCTCCCCTAGGCTAAGGCTAGGGCTCCCCTAGCCTTCAGGCCAGGGCTCCCCTAGGCTTTAGGCTCCCCTAGGCTAAGGCTAGGGCTCCCCTAGCCTTCAGGCCAGGGCTCCCCTAGGCTTTAGGCTCCCCTAGGCTAAGGCTAGGGCTCCCCTAGCCTTCAGGCCAGGGCTCCCCTAGGCTTTAGGCTCCCCTAGGCTAAGGCTAGGGCTCCCCTAGCCTTCAGGCCAGGGCTCCCCTAGGCTTTAGGCTCCCCTAGGCTAAGGCTAGGGCTCCCCTAGCCTTCAGGCCAGGGCTCCCCTAGGCTTTAGGCTCCCCTAGGCTAAGGCTAGGGCTCCCCTAGCCTTCAGGCCAGGGCTCCCCTAGGCTTTAGGCTCCCCTAGGCTAAGGCTAGGGCTCCCCTAGCCTTCAGGCCAGGGCTCCCCTAGGCTTTAGGCTCCCCTAGGCTAAGGCTAGGGCTCCCCTAGCCTTCAGGCCAGGGCTCCCCTAGGCTTTAGGCTCCCCTAGGCTAAGGCTAGGGCTCCCCTAGCCTTCAGGCCAGGGCTCCCCTAGGCTTTAGGCTCCCCTAGGCTAAGGCTAGGGCTCCCCTAGCCTTCAGGCCAGGGCTCCCCTAGGCTTTAGGCTCCCCTAGGCTAAGGCTAGGGCTCCCCTAGCCTTCAGGCCAGGGCTCCCCTAGGCTTTAGGCTCCCCTAGGCTAAGGCTAGGGCTCCCCTAGCCTTCAGGCCAGGGCTCCCCTAGGCTTTAGGCTCCCCTAGGCTAAGGCTAGGGCTCCCCTAGCCTTCAGGCCAGGGCTCCCCTAGGCTTTAGGCTCCCCTAGGCTAAGGCTAGGGCTCCCCTAGCCTTCAGGCCAGGGCTCCCCTAGGCTTTAGGCTCCCCTAGGCTAAGGCTAGGGCTCCCCTAGCCTTCAGGCCAGGGCTCCCCTAGGCTTTAGGCTCCCCTAGGCTAAGGCTAGGGCTCCCCTAGCCTTCAGGCCAGGGCTCCCCTAGGCTTTAGGCTCCCCTAGGCTAAGGCTAGGGCTCCCCTAGCCTTCAGGCCAGGGCTCCCCTAGGCTTTAGGCTCCCCTAGGCTAAGGCTAGGGCTCCCCTAGCCTTCAGGCCAGGGCTCCCCTAGGCTTTAGGCTCCCCTAGGCTAAGGCTAGGGCTCCCCTAGCCTTCAGGCCAGGGCTCCCCTAGGCTTTAGGCTCCCCTAGGCTAAGGCTAGGGCTCCCCTAGCCTTCAGGCCAGGGCACCCCTAGGCTTTAGGCTCCCCTAGGCTAAGGCTAGGGCTCCCCTAGCCTTCAGGCCAGGGCACCCCTAGGCTTTAGGCTCCCCTAGGCTAAGGCTAGGGCTCCCCTAGCCTTCAGGCCAGGGCTCCCCTAGGCTTTAGGCTCCCCTAGGCTAAGGCTAGGGCTCCCCTAGCCTTCAGGCCAGGGCTCCCCTAGGCTTTAGGCTCCCCTAGGCTAAGGCTAGGGCTCCCCTAGCCTTCAGGCCAGGGCACCCCTAGGCTTTAGGCTCCCCTAGGCTAAGGCTAGGGCTCCCCTAGCCTTCAGGCCAGGGCTCCCCTAGGCTTTAGGCTCCCCTAGGCTAAGGCTAGGGCTCCCCTAGCCTTCAGGCCAGGGCACCCCTAGGCTTTAGGCTCCCCTAGGCTAAGGCTAGGGCTCCCCTAGCCTTCAGGCTAGGGCTCCCCTAGGCTTTAGGCTCCCCTAGGCTAAGGCTAGGGCTCCCCTAGCCTTCAGGCTAGGGCACCCCTAGGCTTTAGGCTCCCCTAGGCTAAGGCTAGGGCTCCCCTAGCCTTCAGGCTAGGGCTCCCCTAGGCTTTAGGCTCCCCTAGGCTAAGGCTAGGGCTCCCCTAGCCTTCAGGCTAGGGCACCCCTAGGCTTTAGGCTCCCCTAGGCTAAGGCTAGGGCTCCCCTAGCCTTCAGGCTAGGGCACCCCTAGGCTTTAGGCTCCCCTAGGCTAAGGCTAGGGCTCCCCTAGCCTTCAGGCTAGGGCACCCCTAGGCTTTAGGCTCCCCTAGGCTAAGGCTAGGGCTCCCCTAGGCTAAGGCTAGGGCTCCCCTAGCCTTCAGGCTAGGGCACCCCTAGGCTTTAGGCTCCCCTAGGCTAAGGCTAGGGCTCCCCTAGCCTTCAGGCTAGGGCACCCCTAGGCTTTAGGCTAGGGCTCCCCTAGGCTAAGGCTAGGGCTCCCCTAGCCTTCAGGCTAGGGCACCCCTAGGCTTTAGGCTCCCCTAGGCTAAGGCTAGGGCTCCCCTAGCCTTCAGGCTAGGGCACCCCTAGGCTTTAGGCTAGGGCTCCCCTAGGCTAAGGCTAGGGCTCCCCTAGCCTTCAGGCTAGGGCACCCCTAGGCTTTAGGCTCCCCTAGGCTAAGGCTAGGGCTCCCCTAGCCTTCAGGCTAGGGCACCCCTAGGCTTTAGGCTAGGGCTCCCCTAGGCTAAGGCTAGGGCTCCCCTAGCCTTCAGGCAAGGGCACCCCTAGGCTTTAGGCTCCCCTAGGCTAAGGCTAGGGCTCCCCTAGCCTTCAGGCTAGGGCACCCCTAGGCTTTAGGCTCCCCTAGGCTAGGGCTAGGGCTCCCCTAACCTTCAGGCTAGGGCACCCCTAGGCTTTAGGCTCCCCTAGGCTAAGGCTAGGGCTCCCCTAGCCTTCAGGCTAGGGCACCCCTAGGCTTCAGGCTCGGGCTCCCCTAGGCTAAGGCTAGGGCTCCCCTAGCCTTCAGGCTAGGGCACCCCTAGGCTTCAGGCTCGGGCTCCCCTAGGCTAAGGCTAGGGCTCCCCTAGCCTTCAGGCTAGGGCACCCCTAGGCTTCAGGCTCGGGCTCCCCTAGGCTAAGGCTAGGGCTCCCCTAGCCTTCAGGCTAGGGCACCCCTAGGCTTCAGGCTCGGGCTCCCCTAGGCTAAGGCTAGGGCTCCCCTAGCCTTCAGGCTAGGGTACCCCTAGGCTTCAGGCTAGGGCTCCCCTAGGCTAAGGCTAGGGCTCCCCTAGCCTTCAGGCTAGGGCACCCCTAGGCTTCAGGCTAGGGCTCCCCTAGGCTAAGGCTAGGGCTCCCCTAGCCTTCAGGCTAGGGCACCCCTAGGCTTCAGGCTAGGGCTCCCCTAGGCTAAGGCTAGGGCTCCCCTAGCCTTCAGGCTAGGGCACCCCTAGGCTAAGGCTAGGGCTCCCCTAGGCTAAGGCTAGGGCTCCCCTAGCCTTCAGGCTAGGGCACCCCTAGGCTTCAGGCTAGGGCACCCCTAGGCTAAGGCTAGGGCTCCCCTAGCCTTCAGGCTAGGGCACCCCTAGGCTAAGGCTAGGGCTCCCCTAGCCTTCAGGCTAGGGCACCCCTAGGCTAAGGCTAGGGCTCCCCTAGCCTTCAGGCTAGGGCACCCCTAGCCTTCAGGCTAGGGCACCCCTAGGCTAAGGCTAGGGCTCCCCTAGCCTTCAGGCCAGGGCTCCCCTAGGCTTTAGGCTCCCCTAGGCTAAGGCTAGGGCTCCCCTAGCCTTCAGGCCAGGGCTCCCCTAGGCTTTAGGCTCCCCTAGGCTAAGGCTAGGGCTCCCCTAGCCTTCAGGCCAGGGCTCCCCTAGGCTTTAGGCTCCCCTAGGCTAAGGCTAGGGCTCCCCTAGCCTTCAGGCCAGGGCTCCCCTAGGCTTTAGGCTCCCCTAGGCTAAGGCTAGGGCTCCCCTAGCCTTCAGGCCAGGGCTCCCCTAGGCTTTAGGCTCCCCTAGGCTAAGGCTAGGGCTCCCCTAGCCTTCAGGCCAGGGCTCCCCTAGGCTTTAGGCTCCCCTAGGCTAAGGCTAGGGCTCCCCTAGCCTTCAGGCCAGGGCTCCCCTAGGCTTTAGGCTCCCCTAGGCTAAGGCTAGGGCTCCCCTAGCCTTCAGGCCAGGGCTCCCCTAGGCTTTAGGCTCCCCTAGGCTAAGGCTAGGGCTCCCCTAGCCTTCAGGCCAGGGCTCCCCTAGGCTTTAGGCTCCCCTAGGCTAAGGCTAGGGCTCCCCTAGCCTTCAGGCCAGGGCTCCCCTAGGCTTTAGGCTCCCCTAGGCTAAGGCTAGGGCTCCCCTAGCCTTCAGGCCAGGGCTCCCCTAGGCTTTAGGCTCCCCTAGGCTAAGGCTAGGGCTCCCCTAGCCTTCAGGCCAGGGCTCCCCTAGGCTTTAGGCTCCCCTAGGCTAAGGCTAGGGCTCCCCTAGCCTTCAGGCCAGGGCTCCCCTAGGCTTTAGGCTCCCCTAGGCTAAGGCTAGGGCTCCCCTAGCCTTCAGGCCAGGGCTCCCCTAGGCTTTAGGCTCCCCTAGGCTAAGGCTAGGGCTCCCCTAGCCTTCAGGCCAGGGCTCCCCTAGGCTTTAGGCTCCCCTAGGCTAAGGCTAGGGCTCCCCTAGCCTTCAGGCCAGGGCTCCCCTAGGCTTTAGGCTCCCCTAGGCTAAGGCTAGGGCTCCCCTAACCTTCAGGCCAGGGCTCCCCTAGGCTTTAGGCTCCCTTAGGCTAAGGCTAGGGCTCCCCTAGCCTTCAGGCCAGGGCTCCCCTAGGCTTTAGGCTCCCCTAGGCTAAGGCTAGGGCTCCCCTAGCCTTCAGGCCAGGGCTCCCCTAGGCTTTAGGCTCCCCTAGGCTAAGGCTAGGGCTCCCCTAGCCTTCAGGCCAGGGCTCCCCTAGGCTTTAGGCTCCCCTAGGCTAAGGCTAGGGCTCCCCTAGCCTTCAGGCCAGGGCTCCCCTAGGCTTTAGGCTCCCCTAGGCTAAGGCTAGGGCTCCCCTAGCCTTCAGGCCAGGGCTCCCCTAGGCTTTAGGCTCCCCTAGGCTAAGGCTAGGGCTCCCCTAGCCTTCAGGCCAGGGCTCCCCTAGGCTTTAGGCTCCCCTAGGCTAAGGCTAGGGCTCCCCTAGCCTTCAGGCCAGGGCTCCCCTAGGCTTTAGGCTCCCCTAGGCTAAGGCTAGGGCTCCCCTAGCCTTCAGGCCAGGGCTCCCCTAGGCTTTAGGCTCCCCTAGGCTAAGGCTAGGGCTCCCCTAGCCTTCAGGCCAGGGCTCCCCTAGGCTTTAGGCTCCCCTAGGCTAAGGCTAGGGCTCCCCTAGCCTTCAGGCCAGGGCTCCCCTAGGCTTTAGGCTCCCCTAGGCTAAGGCTAGGGCTCCCCTAGCCTTCAGGCCAGGGCTCCCCTAGGTTTTAGGCTCCCCTAGGCTAAGGCTAGGGCTCCCCTAGCCTTCAGGCCAGGGCACCCCTAGGCTTTAGGCTCCCCTAGGCTAAGGCTAGGGCTCCCCTAGCCTTCAGGCCAGGGCACCCCTAGGCTTTAGGCTCCCCTAGGCTAATGCTAGGGCTCCCCTAGCCTTCAGGCCAGGGCTCCCCTAGGCTTTAGGCTCCCCTAGGCTAAGGCTAGGGCTCCCCTAGCCTTCAGGCCAGGGCTCCCCTAGGCTTTAGGCTCCCCTAGGCTAAGGCTAGGGCTCCCCTAGCCTTCAGGCTAGGGCACCCCTACGCTTTAGGCTCCCCTAGGCTAAGGCTAGGGCTCCCCTAGCCTTCAGGCCAGGGCACCCCTACGCTTTAGGCTCCCCTAGGCTAAGGCTAGGGCTCCCCTAGCCTTCAGGCTAGGGCACCCCTAGGCTTTAGGCTCCCCTAGGCTAAGGCTAGGGCTCCCCTAGCCTTCAGGCTAGGGCTCCCCTAGGCTTTAGGCTCCCCTAGGCTAAGGCTAGGGCTCCCCTAGCCTTCAGGCTAGGGCACCCCTAGGCTTTAGGCTCCCCTAGGCTAAGGCTAGGGCTCCCCTAGCCTTCAGGCTAGGGCTCCCCTAGGCTTTAGGCTCCCCTAGGCTAAGGCTAGGGCTCCCCTAGCCTTCAGGCTAGGGCACCCCTAGGATTTAGGCTCCCCTAGGCTAAGGCTAGGGCTCCCCTAGCCTTCAGGCTAGGGCACCCCTAGGCTTTAGGCTCCCCTAGGCTAAGGCTAGGGCTCCCCTAGCCTTCAGGCTAGGGCACCCCTAGGCTTTAGGCTAGGGCTCCCCTAGGCTAAGGCTAGGGCTCCCCTAGCCTTCAGGCTAGGGCACCCCTAGGCTTTAGGCTCCCCTAGGCTAAGGCTAGGGCTCCCCTAGCCTTCAGGCTAGGGCACCCCTAGGCTTTAGGCTAGGGCTCCCCTAGGCTAAGGCTAGGGCTCCCCTAGCCTTCAGGCTAGGGCACCCCTAGGCTTTAGGCTCCCCTAGGCTAAGGCTAGGGCTCCCCTAGCCTTCAGGCTAGGGCACCCCTAGGCTTTAGGCTAGGGCTCCCCTAGGCTAAGGCTAGGGCTCCCCTAGCCTTCAGGCTAGGGCACCCCTAGGCTTTAGGCTCCCCTAGGCTAAGGCTAGGGCTCCCCTAGCCTTCAGGCTAGGGCACCCCTAGGCTTTAGGCTAGGGCTCCCCTAGGCTAAGGCTAGGGCTCCCCTAGCCTTCAGGCAAGGGCACCCCTAGGCTTTAGGCTCCCCTAGGCTAAGGCTAGGGCTCCCCTAGCCTTCAGGCTAGGGCACCCCTAGGCTTTAGGCTCCCCTAGGCTAAGGCTAGGGCTCCCCTAACCTTCAGGCTAGGGCACCCCTAGGCTTTAGGCTCCCCTAGGCTAAGGCTAGGGCTCCCCTAGCCTTCAGGCTAGGGCACCCCTAGGCTTCAGGCTCGGGCTCCCCTAGGCTAAGGCTAGGGCTCCCCTAGCCTTCAGGCTAGGGCACCCCTAGGCTTCAGGCTCGGGCTCCCCTAGGCTAAGGCTAGGGCTCCCCTAGCCTTCAGGCTAGGGCACCCCTAGGCTTCAGGCTCGGGCTCCCCTAGGCTAAGGCTAGGGCTCCCCTAGCCTTCAGGCTAGGGCACCCCTAGGCTTCAGGCTCGGGCTCCCCTAGGCTAAGGCTAGGGCTCCCCTAGCCTTCAGGCTAGGGTACCCCTAGGCTTCAGGCTAGGGCTCCCCTAGGCTAAGGCTAGGGCTCCCCTAGCCTTCAGGCTAGGGCACCCCTAGGCTTCAGGCTAGGGCTCCCCTAGGCTAAGGCTGGGGCTCCCCGAGCCTTCAGGCTAGGGCACCCCTAGGCTTCAGGCTAGGGCTCCCCTAGGCTAAGGCTAGGGCTCCCCTAGCCTTCAGGCTAGGGCACCCCTAGGCTAAGGCTAGGGCTCCCCTAGGCTAAGGCTAGGGCTCCCCTAGCCTTCAGGCTAGGGCACCCCTAGGCTTCAGGCTAGGGCACCCCTAGGCTAAGGCTAGGGCTCCCCTAGCCTTCAGGCTAGGGCACCCCTAGGCTAAGGCTAGGGCTCCCCTAGCCTTCAGGCTAGGGCACCCCTAGGCTAAGGCTAGGGCTCCCCTAGCCTTCAGGCTAGGGCACCCCTAGCCTTCAGGCTAGGGCACCCCTAGGCTAAGGCTAGGGCTCCCCTAGCCTTCAGGCTAGGGCACCCCTAGCCTTCAGGCTATGGCACCCCTAGGCTAAGGCTAGGGCTCCCCTAGCCTTCAGGCTAGGGCACCCCTAGCCTTCAGGCTAGGGCACCCCTAGGCTAAGGCTAGGGCTCCCCTAGCCTTCAGGCTAGGGCACCCCTAGCCTTCAGGCTAGGGCACCCCTAGGCTAAGGCTAGGGCTCCCCTAGCCTTCAGGCTAGGGCACCCCTAGCCTTCAGGCTAGGGCACCAATAGGCTAAGGCTAGGGCTCCCCTAGCCTTCAGGCTAGGGCACCCCTAGCCTTCAGGCTAGGGCACCCCTAGGCTAAGGCTAGGGCTCCCCTAGCCTTCAGGCTAGGGCACCCCTAGCCTTCAGGCTAGGGCACCCCTAGGCTTTAGGCTCCCCTAGGCTAAGGCTAGGGCTCCCCTAGCCTTCAGGCTAGGGCACCCCTAGGCTTTAGGCTCCCCTAGGCTAAGGCTAGGGCTCCCCTAGCCTTCAGGCTAGGGCACCCCTAGGCTTTAGGCTCCCCTAGGCTAAGGCTAGGGCTCCCCTAGCCTTCAGGCTAGGGCACCCCTAGGCTTTAGGCTCCCCTAGGCTAAGGCTAGGGCTCCCCTAGCCTTCAGGCTAGGGCACCCCTAGGCTTTAGGCTCCCCTAGGCTAAGGCTAGGGCTCCCCTAGCCTTCAGTCTAGGGCACCCCTAGCCTTCAGGCTAGGGCACCCCTAGGCTAAGGCTAGGGCTCCCCTAGCCTTCAGGCTAGGGCACCCCTAGCCTTCCGGCTAGGGCACCCCTAGGCTAAGGCTAGGGCTCCCCTAGCCTTCAGGCTAGGGCACCCCTAGCCTTCCGGCTAGGGCACCCCTAGGCTAAGGCTAGGGCTCCCCTAGCCTTCAGGCTAGGGCACCCCTAGCCTTCCGGCTAGGGCACCCCTTGGCTAAGGCTAGGGCTCCCCTAGCCTTCAGGCTAGGGCACCCCTAGCCTTCCGGCTAGGGCACCCCTAGGCTAAGGCTAGGGCTCCCCTAGCCTTCAGGCTAGGGCACCCCTAGCCTTCCGGCTAGGGCACCCCTAGGCTAAGGCTAGGGCTCCCCTAGCCTTCAGGCTAGGGCACCCCTAGCCTTCCGGCTAGGGCACCCCTAGGCTAAGGCTAGGGCTCCCCTAGCCTTCAGGCTAGGGCACCCCTAGCCTTCCGGCTAGGGCACCCCTAGGCTTAGGCTAGGGCTCCCCTAGCCTTCAGGCTAGGGCACCCCTAGCCTTCAGGCTAGGGCAACCCTAGGCTTTAGGCTCCCCTAGGCTAAGGCTAGGGCTCCCCTAGCCTTCAGGCTAGGGCACCCCTAGGCTAAGGCTAGGGCTCCCCTAGCCTTCAGGCTAGGGCTCCCCTAGCCTTCAGGCTAGGGCTCCCCTAGGCTTTAGGCTCCCCTAGGCTAAGGCTAGGGCTCCCCTAGCCTTCAGGCTAGGGCACCCCTAGGCTTTAGGCTCCCCTAGGCTAAGGCTAGGGCTCCCCTAGCCTTCAGGCTAGGGCTCCCCTAGGCTTTAGGCTCCCCTAGGCTAAGGCTAGGGCTCCTCTAGCCTTCAGGCTAGGGCACCCCTAGGCTTTAGGCTCCCCTAGGCTAAGGCTAGGGCTCCCCTAGCCTTCAGGCTAGGGCTCCCCTAGGCTTTAGGCTCCCCTAGGCTAAGGCTAGGGCTCCCCTAGCCTTCAGCTAGGGCACCCCTAGGCTTTAGGCTCCCCTAGGCTAAGGCTAGGGCTCCCCTAGCCTTCAGGCTAGGGCTCCCCTAGGCTTTAGGCTCCCCTAGGCTAAGGCTAGGGCTCCCCTAGCCTTCAGGCTAGGGCACCCCTAGGCTTTAGGCTCCCCTAGGCTAAGGCTAGGGCTCCCCTAGCCTTCAGGCTAGGGCACCCCTAGGCTTTAGGCTAGGGCTCCCCTAGGCTAAGGCTAGGGCTCCCCTAGCCTTCAGGCTAGGGCACCCCTAGGCTTTAGGCTCCCCTAGGCTAAGGCTAGGGCTCCCCTAGCCTTCAGGCTAGGGCACCCCTAGGCTTTAGGCTAGGGCTCCCCTAGGCTAAGGCTAGGGCTCCCCTAGCCTTCAGGCTAGGGCACCCCTAGGCTTTAGGCTCCCCTAGGCTAAGGCTAGGGCTCCCCTAGCCTTCAAGCTAGGGCACCCCTAGGCTTTAGGCTAGGGCTCCCCTAGGCTAAGGCTAGGGCTCCCCTAGCCTTCAGGCTAGGGCACCCCTAGGCTTTAGGCTCCCCTAGGCTAAGGCTAGGGCTCCCCTAGCCTTCTGGCTAGGGCACCCCTAGGCTTTAGGCTAGGGCTCCCCTAGGCTAAGGCTAGGGCTCCCCTAGCCTTCAGGCTAGGGCACCCCTAGGCTTTAGGCTCCCCTAGGCTAAGGCTAGGGCTCCCCTAGCCTTCAGGCTAGGGCACCCCTAGGCTTTAGGCTCCCCTAGGCTAAGGCTAGGGCTCCCCTAACCTTCAGGCTAGGGCACCCCTAGGCTTTAGGCTCCCCTAGGCTAAGGCTAGGGCTCCCCTAGCCTTCAGGCTAGGGCACCCCTAGGCTTCAGGCTCGGGCTCCCCTAGGCTAAGGCTAGGGCTCCCCTAGCCTTCAGGCTAGGGCACCCCTAGGCTTCAGGCTCGGGCTCCCCTAGGCTAAGGCTAGGGCTCCCCTAGCCTTCAGGCTAGGGCACCCCTAGGCTTCAGGCTCGGGCTCCCCTAGGCTAAGGCTAGGGCTCCCCTAGCCTTCAGGCTAGGGCACGCCTAGGCTTCAGGCTAGGGCTCCCCTAGGCTAAGGCTAGGGCTCCCCTAGCCTTCAGGCTAGGGCACCCCTAGGCTTCAGGCTAGGGCTCCCCTAGGCTAAGGCTAGGGCTCCCCTAGCCTTCAGGCTAGGGCACCCCTAGGCTTCAGGCTAGGGCTCCCCTAGGCTAAGGCTAGGGCTCCCCTAGCCTTCAGGCTAGGGCACCCCTAGGCTTCAGGCTAGGGCTCCCCTAGGCTAAGGCTAGGGCTCCCCTAGCCTTCAGGCTAGGGCACCCCTAGGCTTCAGGCTAGGGCACCCCTAGGCTAAGGCTAGGGCTCCCCTAGCCTTCAGGCTAGGGCACCCCTAGGCTTCAGGCTAGGGCACCCCTAGGCTAAGGCTAGGACTCCCCTAGCCTTCAGGCTAGGGCACCCCTAGGCTTCAGGCTAGGGCACCCCTAGGCTAAGGCTAGGGCTCCCCTAGCCTTCAGGCTAGGGCACCCCTAGCCTTCAGGCTAGGGCACCCCTAGGCTAAGGCTAGGGCTCCCCTAGCCTTCAGGCTAGGGCACCCCTAGCCTTCAGGCTGGCGCACCCCTAGGCTAAGGCTAGGGCTCCCCTAGCCTTCAGGCTAGGGCACCCCTAGGCTAAGGCTAGGGCTCCCCTAGCCTTCAGGCTAGGGCACCCCTAGCCTTCAGGCTAGGGCACCCCTAGGCTAAGGCTAGGGCTCCCCTAGCCTTCAGGCTAGGGCACCCCTAGCCTTCAGGCTAGGGCACCCCTAGGCTAAGGCTAGGGCTCCCCTAGCCTTCAGGCTAGGGCACCCCTAGCCTTCAGGCTAGGGCACCCCTAGGCTAAGGGTAGGGCTCCCCTAGCCTTCAGGCTAGGGCACCCCTAGCCTTCAGGCTAGGGCACCCCTAGGCTAAGGCTAGGGCTCCCCTAGCCTTCAGGCTAGGGCACCCCTAGCCTTCAGGCTAGGGCACCCCTAGGCTAAGGCTAGGGCTCCCCTAGCCTTCAGGCTAGGGCACCCCTAGCCTTCAGGCTAGGGCACCCCTAGGCTTTAGGCTCCCCTAGGCTAAGGCTAGGGCTCCCCTAGCCTTCAGGCTAGGGCACCCCTAGGCTTTAGGCTCCCCTAGGCTAAGGCTAGGGCTCCCCTAGCCTTCAGGCTAGGGCACCCCTAGGCTTTAGGCTCCCCTAGGCTAAGGCTAGGGCTCCCCTAGCCTTCAGGCTAGGGCACCCCTAGGCTTTAGGCTCCCCTAGGCTAAGGCTAGGGCTCCCCTAGCCTTCAGTCTAGGGCACCCCTAGCCTTCAGGCTAGGGCACCCCTAGGCTAAGGCTAGGGCTCCCCTAGCCTTCAGGCTAGGGCACCCCTAGCCTTCCGGCTAGGGCACCCATAAGCTAAGGCTAGGGCTCCCCTAGCCTTCAGGCTAGGGCACCCCTAGCCTTCCGGCTAGGGCACCCCTAGGCTAAGGCTAGGGCTCCCCTAGCCTTCAGGCTAGGGCACCCCTAGCCTTCCGGCTAGGGCACCCCTAGGCTAAGGCTAGGGCTCCCCTAGCCTTCAGGCTAGGGCACCCCTAGCCTTCCGGCTAGGGCACCCCTAGGCTAAGGCTAGGGCTCCCCTAGCCTTCAGGCTAGGGCACCCCTAGCCTTCCGGCTAGGGCACCCCTAGGCTAAGGCTAGGGCTCCCCTAGCCTTCAGGCTAGGGCACCCCTAGCCTTCCGGCTAGGGCACCCCTAGGCTAAGGCTAGGGCTCCCCTAGCCTTCAGGCTAGGGCACCCCTAGCCTTCCGGCTAGGGCACCCCTAGGCTAAGGCTAGGGCTCCCCTAGCCTTCAGGCTAGGGCACCCCTAGCCTTCCGGCTAGGGCACACCTAGGCTAAGGCTAGGGCTCCCCTAGCCTTCAGGCTAGGGCACCCCTAGCCTTCCGGCTAGGGCACCCCTAGGCTAAGGCTAGGGCTCCCCTAGCCTTCAGGCTAGGGCACCCCTAGCCTTCAGGCTAGGGCAACCCTAGGCTTTAGGCTCCCCTAGGCTAAGGCTAGGGCTCCCCTAGCCTTCAGGCTAGGGCACCCCTAGGCTAAGGCTAGGGCTCCCCTAGCCTTCAGGCTAGGGCTCCCCTAGCCTTCAGGCTAGGGCTCCCCTAGGCTTTAGGCTCCCCTAGGCTAAGGCTAGGGCTCCCCTAGCCTTCAGGCTAGGGCACCCCTAGGCTTTAGGCTCCCCTAGGCTAAGGCTAGGGCTCCCCTAGCCTTCAGGCTAGGGCTCCCCTAGGCTTTAGGCTCCCCTAGGCTAAGGCTAGGGCTCCTCTAGCCTTCAGGCTAGGGCACCCCTAGGCTTTAGGCTCCCCTAGGCTAAGGCTAGGGCTCCCCTAGCCTTCAGGCTAGGGCTCCCCTAGGCTTTAGGCTCCCCTAGGCTAAGGCTAGGGCTCCCCTAGCCTTCAGCTAGGGCACCCCTAGGCTTTAGGCTCCCCTAGGCTAAGGCTAGGGCTCCCCTAGCCTTCAGGCTAGGGCTCCCCTAGGCTTTAGGCTCTCCTAGGCTAAGGCTAGGGCTCCCCTAGCCTTCAGGCTAGGGCACCCCTAGGCTTTAGGCTCCCCTAGGCTAAGGCTAGGGCTCCCCTAGCCTTCAGGCTAGGGCACCCCTAGGCTTTAGGCTAGGGCTCCCCTAGGCTAAGGCTAGGGCTCCCCTAGCCTTCAGGCTAGGGCACCCCTAGGCTTTAGGCTCCCCTAGGCTAAGGCTAGGGCTCCCCTAGCCTTCAGGCTAGGGCACCCCTAGGCTTTAGGCTTGGGCTCCCCTAGGCTAAGGCTAGGGCTCCCCTAGCCTTCAGGCTAGGGCACCCCTAGGCTTTAGGCTCCCCTAGGCTAAGGCTAGGGTTCCCCTAGCCTTCAAGCTAGGGAACCCCTAGGCTTTAGGCTAGGGCTCCCCTAGGCTAAGGCTAGGGCTCCCCTAGCCTTCAGGCTAGGGCACCCCTAGGCTTTAGGCTCCCCTAGGCTAAGGCTAGGGCTCCCCTAGCCTTCTGGCTAGGGCACCCCTAGGCTTTAGGCTAGGGCTCCCCTAGGCTAAGGCTAGGGCTCCCCTAGCCTTCAGGCTAGGGCACCCCTAGGCTTTAGGCTCCCCTAGGCTAAGGCTAGGGCTCCCCTAGCCTTCAGGCTAGGGCACCCCTAGGCTTTAGGCTCCCCTAGGCTAAGGCTAGGGCTCCCCTAACCTTCAGGGTAGGGCACCCCTAGGCTTTAGGCTCCCCTAGGCTAAGGCTAGGGCTCCCCTAGCCTTCAGGCTAGGGCACCCCTAGGCTTCAGGCTCGGGCTCCCCTAGGCTAAGGCTAGGGCTCCCCTAGCCTTCAGGCTAGGGCACCCCTAGGCTTCAGGCTCGGGCTCCCCTAGGCTAAGGCTAGGGCTCCCCTAGCCTTCAGGCTAGGGCACCCCTAGGCTTCAGGCTCGGGCTCCCCTAGGCTAAGGCTAGGGCTCCCCTAGCCTTCAGGCTAGGGCACGCCTAGGCTTCAGGCTAGGGCTCCCCTAGGCTAAGGCTAGGGCTCCCCTAGCCTTCAGGCTAGGGCACCCCTAGGCTTCAGGCTAGGGCTCCCCTAGGCTAAGGCTAGGGCTCCCCTAGCCTTCAGGCTAGGGCACCCCTAGGCTTCAGGCTAGGGCTCCCCTAGGCTAAGGCTAGGGCTCCCCTAGCCTTCAGGCTAGGGCACCCCTAGGCTTCAGGCTAGGGCTCCCCTAGGCTAAGGCTAGGGCTCCCCTAGCCTTCAGGCTAGGGCACCCCTAGGCTTCAGGCTAGGGCACCCCTAGGCTAAGGCTAGGGCTCCCCTAGCCTTCAGGCTAGGGCACCCCTAGGCTTCAGGCTAGGGCACCCCTAGGCTAAGGCTAGGACTCCCCTAGCCTTCAGGCTAGGGCACCCCTAGGCTTCAGGCTAGGGCACCCCTAGGCTAAGGCTAGGGCTCCCCTAGCCTTCAGGCTAGGGCACCCCTAGCCTTCAGGCTAGGGCACCCCTAGGCTAAGGCTAGGGCTCCCCTAGCCTTCAGGCTAGGGCACCCCTAGCCTTCAGGCTAGGGCACCCCTAGGCTAAGGCTAGGGCTCCCCTAGCCTTCAGGCTAGGGCACCCCTAGGCTAAGGCTAGGGCTCCCCTAGCCTTCAGGCTAGGGCACCCCTAGCCTTCAGGCTAGGGCACCCCTAGGCTAAGGCTAGGGCTCCCCTAGCCTTCAGGCTAGGGCACCCCTAGCCTTCAGGCTAGGGCACCCCTAGGCTAAGGCTAGGGCTCCCCTAGCCTTCAGGCTAGGGCACCCCTAGCCTTCAGGCTAGGGCACCCCTAGGCTAAGGGTAGGGCTCCCCTAGCCTTCAGGCTAGGGCACCCCTAGCCTTCAGGCTAGGGCACCCCTAGGCTAAGGCTAGGGCTCCCCTAGCCTTCAGGCTAGGGCACCCCTAGCCTTCAGGCTAGGGCACCCCTAGGCTAAGGCTAGGGCTCCCCTAGCCTTCAGGCTAGGGAACCCCTAGCCTTCAGGCTAGGGCACCCCTAGGCTTTAGGCTCCCCTAGGCTAAGGCTAGGGCTCCCCTAGCCTTCAGGCTAGGGCACCCCTAGGCTTTAGGCTCCCCTAGGCTAAGGCTAGGGCTCCCCTAGCCTTCAGGCTAGGGCACCCCTAGGCTTTAGGCTCCCCTAGGCTAAGGCTAGGGCTCCCCTAGCCTTCAGGCTAGGGCACCCCTAGGCTTTAGGCTCCCCTAGGCTAAGGCTAGGGCTCCCCTAGCCTTCAGTCTAGGGCACCCCTAGCCTTCAGGCTAGGGCACCCCTAGGCTAAGGCTAGGGCTCCCCTAGCCTTCAGGCTAGGGCACCCCTAGCCTTCCGGCTAGGGCACCCCTAGGCTAAGGCTAGGGCTCCCCTAGCCTTCAGGCTAGGGCACCCCTAGCCTTCCGGCTAGGGCACCCCTAGGCTAAGGCTAGGGCTCCCCTAGCCTTCAGGCTAGGGCACCCCTAGCCTTCCGGCTAGGGCACCCCTAGGCTAAGGCTAGGGCTCCCCTAGCCTTCAGGCTAGGGCACCCCTAGCCTTCCGGCTAGGGCACCCCTAGGCTAAGGCTAGGGCTCCCCTAGCCTTCAGGCTAGGGCACCCCTAGCCTTCCGGCTAGGGCACCCCTAGGCTAAGGCTAGGGCTCCCCTAGCCTTCAGGCTAGGGCACCCCTAGCCTTCCGGCTAGGGCACCCCTAGGCTAAGGCTAGGGCTCCCCTAGCCTTCAGGCTAGGGCACCCCTAGCCTTCCGGCTAGGGCACCCCTAGGCTAAGGCTAGGGCTCCCCTAGCCTTCAGGCTAGGGCACCCCTAGCCTTCCAGCTAGGGCACCCCTAGGCTAAGGCTAGGGCTCCCCTAGCCTTCAGGCTAGGGCACCCCTAGCCTTCAGGCTAGGGCACCCCTAGGCTAAGGCTAGGACTCCCCTAGCCTTCAGGCTAGGGCACCCCTAGCCTTCAGGCTAGGGCACCCCTAGGCTTTAGGCTCCCCTAGGCTAAGGCTAGGGCTCCCCTAGCCTTCAGGCTAGGGCACCCCTAGGCTAAGGCTAGGGCTCCCCTAGCCTTCAGGCTAGGGCTCCCCTAGCCTTCAGGCTAGGGCACCCCTAGGCTTTAGGCTCCCCTAGGCTAAGGCTAGGGCTCCCCTAGCCTTCAGGCTAGGGTACCCCTAGGCTTTAGGCTCCCCTAGGCTAAGGCTAGGGCTCCCCTAGCCTTCAGGCTAGGCCACCCCTAGGCTTTACGCTCCCCTAGGCTAAGGCTAGGGCTCCCCTAGCCTTCAGGCTAGGGCACCCCTAGGCTTTAGGCTCCCCTAGGCTAAGGCTAGGGCTCCCCTAGCCTTCAGGCTAGGGCACCCCTAGGCTTTAGGCTCCCCTAGGCTAAGGCTAGGGCTCCCCTAGCCTTCAGGCCTGGGCTCCCCTAGGCTTTAGGCTCCCCTAGGCTAAGGCTAGGGCTCCCCTAGCCTTCAGGCCAGGGCTCCCCTAGGCTTTACGCTCCCCTAGGCTAAGGCTAGGGCTCCCCTAGCCTTCAGGCCAGGGCTCCCCTAGGCTTTAGGCTCCCCTAGGCTAAGGCTAGGGCTCCCCTAGCCTTCAGGCCAGGGCTCCCCTAGGCTTTAGGCTCCCCTAGGCTAAGGCTAGGGCTCCCCTAGCCTTCAGGCCAGGGCTCCCCTAGGCTTTAGGCTCCCCTAGGCTAAGGCTAGGGCTCCCCTAGCCTTCAGGCCAGGGCTCCCCTAGGCTTTAGGCTCCCCTAGGCTAAGGCTAGGGCTCCCCTAGCCTTCAGGCCAGGGCTCCCCTAGGCTTTAGGCTCCCCTAGGCTAAGGCTAGGGCTCCCCTAGCCTTCAGGCCAGGGCTCCCCTAGGCTTTAGGCTCCCCTAGGCTAAGGCTAGGGCTCCCCTAGCCTTCAGGCCAGGGCTCCCCTAGGCTTTAGGCTCCCCTAGGCTAAGGCTAGGGCTCCCCTAGCCTTCAGGCCAGGGCTCCCCTAGGCTTTATTCTCCCCTAGGCTAAGGCTAGGGCTCCCCTAGCCTTCAGGCCAGGGCTCCCCTAGGCTTTAGGCTCCCCTAGGCTAAGGCTAGGGCTCCCCTAGCCTTCAGGCCAGGGCTCCCCTAGGCTTTAGGCTCCCCTAGGCTAAGGCTAGGGCTCCCCTAGCCTTCAGGCCAGGGCTCCCCTAGGCTTTAGGCTCCCCTAGGCTAAGGCTAGGGCTCCCCTAGCCTTCAGGCCAGGGCTCCCCTAGGCTTTAGGCTCCCATAGCCTAAGGCTAGGGCTCCCCTAGCCTTCAGGCCAGGGCTCCCCTAGCCTTCAGGCCAGGGCTCCCCTAGGCTTTAGGCTCCCCTAGGCTAAGGCTAGGGCTCCCCTAGCCTTCAGTCCAGGGCTCCTCTAGGCTTTAGGCTCCCCTAGGCTAAGGCTAGGGCTCCCCTAGCCTTCAGGCCAGGGCTCCCCTAGGCTTTAGGCTCCCCTAGGCTAAGGCTAGGGCTCCCCTAGCCTTCAGGCCAGGGCTCCCCTAGGCTTTAGGCTCCCCTAGGCTAAGGCTAGGGCTCCCCTAGCCTTCAGGCCAGGGCTCCCCTAGGCTTTAGGCTCCCCTAGGCTAAGGCTAGGGCTCCCCTAGCCTTCAGGCCAGGGCTCCCCTAGGCTTTAGGCTCCCCTAGGCTAAGGCAAGGGCTCCCCTAGCCTTCAGGCCAGGGCTCCCCTAGGCTTCAGGCTCCCCTAGGCTAAGGCTAGGGCTCCCCTAACCTTCAGGCTAGGGCACCCCTAGGCTTTAGGCTCCCCTAGGCTAAGGCTAGGGCTCCCCTAGCCTTCAGGCTAGGGCACCCCTAGGCTTCAGGCTCGGGCTCCCCTAGGCTAAGGCTAGGGCTCCCCTAGCCTTCAGGCTAGGGCACCCCTAGGATTCAGGCTCGGGCTCCCCTAGGCTAAGGCTAGGGCTCCCCTAGCCTTCAGGCTAGGGCACCCCTAGGCTTCAGGCTCGGGCTCCCCTAGGCTAAGGCTAGGGCTCCCCTAGCCTTCAGGCTAGGGCACCCCTAGGCTTCAGGCTCGGGCTCCCCTAGGCTAAGGCTAGGGCTCCCCTAGCCTTCAGGCTAGGGCACCCCTAGGCTTCAGGCTCGGGCTCCCCTAGGCTAAGGCTAGGGCTCCCCTAGCCTTCAGGCTAGGGCACCCCTAGGCTTCAGGCTAGGGCTCCCCTAGGCTAAGGCTAGGGCTCCCCTAGCCTTCAGGCTAGGGCACCCCTAGGCTTCAGGCTAGGGCTCCCCTAGGCTAAGGCTAGGGCTCCCCTAGCCTTCAGGCTAGGGCACCCCTAGGCTTCAGGCTAGGGCACCCCTAGGCTAAGGCTAGGGCTCCCCTAGCCTTCAGGCTAGGGCACCCCTAGGCTTCAGGCTAGGGCACCCCTAGGCTAAGGCTAGGGCTCCCCTAGCCTTCAGGCTAGGGCACCCCTAGGCTTCAGGCTAGGGCACCCCTAGGCTAAGGCTAGGGCTCCCCTAGCCTTCAGGCTAGGGCACCCCTAGCCTTCAGGCTAGGGCACCCCTAGGCTAAGGCTAGGGCTCCCCTAGCCTTCAGGCTAGGGCACCCCTAGCCTTCAGGCTAGGGCACCCCTAGGCTAAGGCTAGGGCTCCCCTAGCCTTCAGGCTAGGGCACCCCTAGCCTTCAGGCTAGGGCACCCCTAGGCTAAGGCTAGGGCTCCCCTAGCCTTCAGGCTAGGGCACCCCTAGCCTTCAGGCTAGGGCACCCCTAGGCTAACGCTAGGGCTCCCCTAGCCTTCAGGGTAGGGCACCCCTAGCCTTCAGGCTAGGGCACCCCTAGGCTAAGGCTAGGGCTCCCCTAGCCTTCAGGCTAGGACACCCCTAGCCTTCAGGCTAGGGCACCCCTAGGCTATAGGCTCCCCTAGGCTAAGGCTAGGGCTCCCCTAGCCTTCAGGCTAGGGCACCCCAAGGCTTTAGGCTCCCCTAGGCTAAGGCTAGGGCTCCCCTAGCCTTCAGGCTAGGGCACCCCTAGGCTTTAGGCTCCCCTAGGCTAAGGCTAGGGCTCCCCTAGCCTTCAGGCTAGGGCACCCCTAGGCTTTAGGCTCCCCTAGGCTAAGGCTAGGGCTCCCCTAGCCTTCAGTCTAGGGCACCCCTAGCCTTCAGGCTAGGGCACCCCTAGGCTAAGGCTAGGGCTCCCCTAGCCTTCAGGCTAGGGCACCCCTAGCCTTCCGGCTAGGGCACCCCTAGGCTAAGGCTAGGGCTCCCCTAGCCTTCAGGCTAGGGCACCCCTAGCCTTCCGGCTAGGGCACCCCTAGGCTAAGGCTAGGGCTCCCCTAGCCTTCAGGCTAGGGCACCCCTAGCCTTCCGGCTAGGGCACCCCTAGGCTAAGGCTAGGGCTCCCCTAGCCTTCAGGCTAGGGCACCCCTAGGCTAAGGCTAGGGCTCCCCTAGCCTTCAGGCTAGGGCACCTCTAGCCTTCCGGCTAGGGCACCCCTAGGCTAAGGCTAGGGCTCCCCTAGCCTTCAGGCTAGGGCACCCCTAGCCTTCCGGCTAGGGCACCCCTAGGCTAAGGCTAGGGCTCCCCTAGCCTTCAGGCTAGGGCACCCCTAGCCTTCCGGCTAGGGCACCCCTAGGCTAAGGCTAGGGCTCCCCTAGCCTTCAGGCTAGGGCACCCCTAGGCTAAGGCTAGGGCTCCCCTAGTCTTCAGGCTAGGGCACCCCTAGCCTTCAGGCTAGGGCACCCCTAGGCTTTAGGCTCCCCTAGGCTAAGGCTAGGGCTCCCCTAGCCTTCAGGCTAGGGCACCCCTAGGCTAAGGCTAGGGCTCCCCTAGCCTTCAGGCTAGGGCTCCCCTAGCCTTCAGGCTAGGGCACCCCTAGGCTTTAGGCTCCCCTAGGCTAAGGCTAGGGCTCCCCTAGCCTTCAGGCTAGAGCACCCCTAGGCTTTAGGCTCCCCTAGGCTAAGGCTAGGGCTCCCCTAGCCGGAAGGCTAGGGCACCCCTAGGCTTTACGCTCCCCTAGGCTAAGGCTAGGGCTCCCCTAGCCTTCAGGCTAGAGCACCCCTAGGCTTTAGGCTCCCCTAGGCTAAGGCTAGGGCTCCCCTAGCCTTCAGTCTAGGGCACCCCTAGCCTTCAGGCTAGGGCACCCCTAGGCTAAGGCTAGGGCTCCCCTAGCCTTCAGGCTAGGGCACCCCTAGCCTTCCGGCTAGGGCACCCCTAGGCTAAGGCTAGGGCTCCCCTAGCCTTCAGGCTAGGGCACCCCTAGCCTTCCGGCTAGGGCACCCCTAGGCTAAGGCTAGGGCTCCCCTAGCCTTCAGGCTAGGGCACCCCTACCTAGCCTTCCGGCTAGGGCACCCCTAGGCTAAGGCTAGGGCTCCCCTAGCTTTCAGGCTAGGGCACCCCTAGCCTTCCGGCTAGGGCACCCCTAGGCTAAGGCTAGGGCTCCCCTAGCCTTCAGGCTAGGGCACCCCTAGCCTTCCGGCTAGGGCACCCCTAGGCTAAGGCTAGGGCTCCCCTAGCCTTCAGGCTAGGGCACCCCTAGCCTTCCGGCTAGGGCACCCCTAGGCTAAGGCTAGGGCTCCCCTAGCCTTCAGGCTAGGGCACCCCTAGCCTTCCGGCTAGGGCACCCCTAGGCTAAGGCTAGGGCTCCCCTAGCCTTCAGGCTAGGGCACCCCTAGCCTTCCGGCTAGGGCACCCCTAGGCTAAGGCTAGGGCTCCCCTAGCCTTCAGGCTAGGGCACCCCTAGCCTTCCGGCTAGGGCACCCCTAGGCTAAGGCTAGGGCTCCCCTAGCCTTCAGGCTAGGGCACCCCTAGCCTTCAGGCTAGGGCACCCCTAGCCTTCCGGCTAGGGCACCCCTAGGCTAAGGCTAGGGCTCCCCTAGCCTTCAGGCTAGGGCTCCCCTAGCCATCAGGCTAGGGCTCCCCTAGGCTTTAGGCTCCCCTAGGCTAAGGCTAGGGCTCCCCTAGCCTTCAGGCTAGGGCACCCCTAGGCTTTAGGCTCCCCTAGGCTAAGGCTAGGGCTCCCCTAGCCTTCAGGCTAGGGCTCCCCAAGGCTTTAGGCTCCCCTAGGCTAAGGCTAGGGCTCCTCTAGCCTTCAGGCTAGGGCACCCCTAGGCTTTAGGCTCCCCTAGGCTAAGGCTAGGGCTCCCCTAGCCTTCAGGCTAGGGCTCCCCTAGGCTTTAGGCTCCCCTAGGCTAAGGCTAGGGCTCCCCTAGCCTTCAGGCTAGGGCACCCCTAGGCTTTAGGCTCCCCTAGGCTAAGGCTAGGGCTCCCCTAGCCTTCAGGCTAGGGCTCCCCTAGGCTTTAGGCTCCCCTAGGCTAAGGCTAGGGCTCCCCTAGCCTACAGGCTAGGGCACCCCTAGGCTTTAGGCTCCCCTAGGCTAAGGCTAGGGCTCCCCTAGCCTTCAGGCTAGGGCACC
Organism: Tenrec ecaudatus; assembly: GCF_050624435.1. Classification (NCBI taxonomy): domain Eukaryota; kingdom Metazoa; phylum Chordata; class Mammalia; order Afrosoricida; family Tenrecidae; genus Tenrec; species Tenrec ecaudatus. Next base: position 27,583 of record NW_027458543.1, on the reverse strand, counting down.
CCTAGGCTTTAGGCTCCCCTAGGCTAAGGCTAGGGCTCCCCTAGCCTTCAGGCTAGGGCACCCCTAGGCTTTAGGCTAGGGCTCCCCTAGGCTAAGGCTAGGGCTCCCCTAGCCTTCAGGCTAGGGCACCCCTAGGCTTTAGGCTCCCCTAGGCTAAGGCTAGGGCTCCCCTAGCCTTCAGGCTAGGGCACCCCTAGGCTTTAGGCTAGGGCTCCCCTAGGCTAAGGCTAGGGCTCCCCTAGCCTTCAGGCTAGGGCACCCCTAGGCTTTAGGCTCCCCTAGGCTAAGGCTAGGGCTCCCCTAGCCTTCAGGCTAAGGCACCCCTAGGCTTTAGGCTAGGGCTCCCCTAGGCTAAGGCTAGGGCTCCCCTAGCCTTCAGGCTAGGGCACCCCTAGGCTTTAGGCTCCCCTAGGCTAAGGCTAGGGCTCCCCTAGCCTTCAGGCTAGGGCACCCCTAGGCTTTAGGCTAGGGCTCCCCTAGGCTAAGGCTAGGGCTCCCCTAGCCTTCAGGCTAGGGCACCCCTAGGCTTTAGGCTCCCCTAGGCTAAGGCTAGGGCTCCCCTAGCCTTCAGGCTAGGGCACCCCTAGGCTTTAGGCTCCCCTAGGCTAAGGCTAGGGCTCCCCTAACCTTCAGGCTAGGGCACCCCTAGGCTTTAGGCTCCCCTAGGCTAAGGCTAGGGCTCCCCTAGCCTTCAGGCTAGGGCACCCCTAGGCTTCAGGCTCGGGCTCCCCTAGGCTAAGGCTAGGGCTCCCCTAGCCTTCAGGCTAGGGCACCCCTAGGCTTCAGGCTCGGGCTCCCCTAGGCTAAGGCTAGGGCTCCCCTAGCCTTCAGGCTAGGGCACCCCTAGGCTTCAGGCTCGGGCTCCCCTAGGCTAAGGCTAGGGCTCCCCTAGCCTTCAGGCTAGGGCACCCCTAGGCTTCAGGCTCGGGCTCCCCTAGGCTAAGGCTAGGGCTCCCCTAGCCTTCAGGCTAGGGCACGCCTAGGCTTCAGGCTAGGGCTCCCCTAGGCTAAGGCTAGGGCTCCCCTAGCCTTCAGGCTAGGGCACCCCTAGGCTTCAGGCTAGGGCTCCCCTAGGCTAAGGCTAGGGCTCCCCTAGCCTTCAGGCTAGGGCACCCCTAGGCTTCAGGCTAGGGCTCCCCTAGGCTAAGGCTAGGGCTCCCCTACCCTTCAGGCTAGGGCACCCCTAGGCTTCAGGCTAGGGCTCGCCTAGGCTAAGGCTAGGGCTCCCCTAGCCTTCAGGCTAGGGCACCCCTAGGCTTCAGGCTAGGGCACCCCTAGGCTAAGGCTAGGGCTCCCCTAGCCTTCAGGCTAGGGCACCCCTAGGCTTCAGGCTAGGGCACCCCTAGGCTAAGGCTAGGGCTCCCCTAGCCTTCAGGCTAGGGCACCCCTAGGCTTCAGGCTAGGGCACCCCTAGGCTAAGGCTAGGGCTCCCCTAGCCTTCAGGCTAGGGCACCCCTAGGCTTCAGGCTAGGGCACCCCTAGGCTAAGGCTAGGGCTCCCCTAGCCTTCAGGCTAGGGCACCCCTAGCCTTCAGGCTAGGGCACCCCTAGGCTAAGGCTAGGGCTCCCCTAGCCTTCAGGCTAGGGCACCCCTAGCCTTCAGGCTAGGGCACCCCTAGGCTAAGGCTAGGGCTCCCCTAGCCTTCAGGCTAGGGCACCCCTAGGCTTTAGGCTAGGGCTCCCCTAGGCTAAGGCTAGGGCTCCCCTAGCCTTCAGGCTAGGGCTCCCCTAGGCTTTAGGCTCCCCTAGGCTAAGGCTAGTGCTCCCCTAGCCTTCAGGCTAGGGCACCCCTAGGCTTTAGGCTAGGGCTCCCCTAGGCTAAGGCTAGGGCTCCCCTAGCCTTCAGGCTAGGGCACCCCTAGGCTTTAGGCTCCCCTAGGCTAAGGCTAGGGCTCCCCTAGCCTTCAGGCTAGGGCACCCCTAGGCTTTAGGCTCCCCTAGGCTAAGGCTAGGGCTCCCCTAACCTTCAGGCTAGGGCACCCCTAGGCTTTAGGCTCCCCTAGGCTAAGGCTAGGGCTCCCCTAGCCTTCAGGCTAGGGCACCCCTAGGCTTCAGGCTCGGGCTCCCCTAGGCTAAGGCTAGGGCTCCCCTAGCCTTCAGGCTAGGGCACCCCTAGGCTTCAGGCTCGGGCTCCCCTAGGCTAAGGCTAGGGCTCCCCTAGCCTTCAGGCTAGGGCACCCCTAGGCTTCAGGCTCGGGCTCCCCTAGGCTAAGGCTAGGGCTCCCCTAGCCTTTAGGCTAGGGCACCCCTAGGCTTCAGGCTCGGGCTCCCCTAGGCTAAGGCTAGGGCTCCCCTAGCCTTCAGGCTAGGGCACGCCTAGGCTTCAGGCTAGGGCTCCCCTAGGCTAAGGCTAGGGCTCCCCTAGCCTTCAGGCTAGGGCACCCCTAGGCTTCAGGCTAGGGCTCCCCTAGGCTAAGGCTAGGGCTCCCCTAGCCTTCAGGCTAGGGCACCCCTAGGCTTCAGGCTAGGGCTCCCCTAGGCTAAGGCTAGGGCTCCCCTAGCCTTCAGGCTAGGGCACCCCTAGGCTTCAGGCTAGGGCTCGCCTAGGCTAAGGCTAGGGCTCCCCTAGCCTTCAGGCTAGGGCACCCCTAGGCTTCAGGCTAGGGCACCCCTAGGCTAAGGCTAGGGCTCCCCTAGCCTTCAGGCTAGGGCACCCCTAGGCTTCAGGCTAGGGCACCTCTAGGCTAAGGCTAGGGCTCCCCTAGCCTTCAGGCTAGGGCACCCCTAGGCTTTAGGCTAGGGTACCCCTAGGCTAAGGCTAGGGCTCCCCTAGCCTTCAGGCTAGGGCACCCCTAGGCTTCAGGCTAGGGCACCCCTAGGCTAAGGCTAGGGCTCCCCTAGCCTTCAGGCTAGGGCACCCCTAGCCTTCAGGCTAGGGCACCCCTAGGCTAAGGCTAGGGCTCCCCTAGCCTTCAGGCTAGGGCACCCCTAGGCTAAGGCTAGGGCTCCCCTAGCCTTCAGGCTAGGGCACCCCTAGCCTTCAGGCTAGGGCACCCCTAGGCTAAGGCTAGGGCTCCCCTAGCCTTCAGGCTAGGGCACCCCTAGGCTAAGGCTAGGGCTCCCCTAGCCTTCAGGCTAGGGCACCCCTAGCCTTCAGGCTAGGGCACCCCTAGGCTAAGGCTAGGGCTCCCCTAGCCTTCAGGCTAGGGCACCCCTAGCCTTCAGGCTAGGGCACCCCTAGGCTAAGGCTAGGGCTCACCTAGCCTTCAGGCTAGGGCACCCCTAGCCTTCAGGCTAGGGCACCCCTAGGCTAAGGCTAGGGCTCACCTAGCCTTCAGGCTAGGGCACCCCTAGCCTTCAGGCTAGGGCACCCCTAGGCTTTAGGCTCCCCTAGGCTAAGGCTAGGGCTCCCCTAGCCTTCAGGCTAGGGCACCCCTAGGCTTTAGGCTCCCCTAGGCTAAGGCTAGGGCTCCCCTAGCCTTCAGGCTAGGGCACCCCTAGGCTTTAGGCTCCCCTAGGCTAAGGCTAGGGCTCCCCTAGCCTTCAGGCTAGGGCACCCCTAGGCTTTAGGCTCCCCTAGGCTAAGGCTAGGGCTCCCCTAGCCTTCAGTCTAGGGCACCCCTAGCCTTCAGGCTAGGGCACCCCTAGGCTAAGGCTAGGGCTCCCCTAGCCTTCAGGCTAGGGCACCCCTAGCCTTCCCGGCTAGGGCACCCCTAGGCTAAGGCTAGGGCTCCCCTAGCCTTCAGGCTAGGGCACCCCTAGCCTTCCGGCTAGGGCACCCCTAGGCTAAGGCTAGGGCTCCCCTAGCCTTCAGGCTAGGGCACCCCTAGCCTTCCGGCTAGGGCACCCCTAGTCTAAGGCTAGGGCTCCCCTAGCCTTCAGGCTAGGGCACCCCTAGCCTTCCGGCTAGGGCACCCCTAGGCTAAGGCTAGGGCTCCCCTAGCCTTCAGGCTAGGGCACCCCTAGCCTTCCGGCTAGGGCACCCCTAGGCTAAGGCTAGGGCTCCCCTAGCCTTCAGGCTAGGGCACCCCTAGCCTTCAGGCTAGGGCACCCCTAGGCTAAGGCTAGGGCTCCCCTAGCCTTCAGGCTAGGGCACCCCTAGCCTTCAGGCTAGGGCACCCCTAGGCTAAGGCTAGGGCTCCCCTAGCCTTCAGGCTAGGGCACCCCTAGCCTTCAGGCTAGGGCACCCCTAGCCTTCAGGCTAGGGCACCCCTAGGCTTTAGGCTCCCCTAGGCTAAGGCTAGGGCTCCCCTAGCCTTCAGGCTAGGGCACCCCTAGGCTAAGGCTAGGGCTCCCCTAGCCTTCAGGCTAGGGCTCCCCTAGCCTTCAGGCTAGGGCACCCCTAGGCTTTAGGCTCCCCTAGGCTAAGGCTAGGGCTCCCCTAGCCTTCAGGCTAGGGCACCCCTAGGCTTTAGGCTCCCCTAGGCTAAGGCTAGGGCTCCCCTAGCCTTCAGGCTAGGGCACCCCTAGGCTTTAGGCTCCCCTAGGCTAAGGCTAGGGCTCCCCTAGCCTTCAGGCTAGGGCACCCCTAGGCTTTAGGCTCCCCTAGGCTAAGGCTAGGGCTCCCCTAGCCTTCAGGCCTGGGCTCCCCTAGGCTTTAGGCTCCCCTAGGCTAAGGCTAGGGCTCCCCTAGCCTTCAGGCCAGGGCTCCCCTAGGCTTTAGGCTCCCCTAGGCTAAGGCTAGGGCTCCCCTAGCCTTCAGGCCAGGGCTCCCCTAGGCTTTAGGCTCCCCTAGGCTAAGGCTAGGGCTCCCCTAGCCTTCAGGCCAGGGCTCCCCTAGGCTTTAGGCTCCCCTAGGCTAAGGCTAGGGCTCCCCTAGCCTTCAGGCCAGGGCTCCCCTAGGCTTTAGGCTCCCCTAGGCTAAGGCTAGGGCTCCCCTAGCCTTCAGGCCAGGGCTCCCCTAGGCTTTAGGCTCCCCTAGGCTAAGGCTAGGGCTCCCCTAGCCTTCAGGCCAGGGCTCCCCTAGGCTTTAGGCTCCCCTAGGCTAAGGCTAGGGCTCCCCTAGCCTTCAGGCCAGGGCTCCCCTAGGCTTTAGGCTCCCCTAGGCTAAGGCTAGGGCTCCCCTAGCCTTCAGGCCAGGGCTCCCCTAGGCTTTAGGCTCCCCTAGGCTAAGGCTAGGGCTCCCCTAGCCTTCAGGCCAGGGCTCCCCTAGGCTTTAGGCTCCCCTAGGCTAAGGCTAGGGCTCCCCTAGCCTTCAGGCCAGGGCTCCCCTAGGCTTTAGGCTCCCCTAGGCTAAGGCTAGGGCTCCCCTAGCCTTCAGGCCAGGGCTCCCCTAGGCTTTAGGCTCCCCTAGGCTAAGGCTAGGGCTCCCCTAGCCTTCAGGCCAGGGCTCCCCTAGGCTTTAGGCTCCCCTAGGCTAAGGCTAGGGCTCCCCTAGCCTTCAGGCCAGGGCTCCCCTAGGCTTTAGGCTCCGCTAGGCTAAGGCTAGGGCTCCCCTAGCCTTCAGGCCAGGGCTCCCCTAGGCTTTAGGCTCCCCTAGGCTAAGGCTAGGGCTCCCCTAGCCTTCAGGCCAGGGCTCCCCTAGGCTTTAGGCTCCCCTAGGCTAAGGCTAGGGCTCCCCTAGCCTTCAGGCCAGGGCTCCCCTAGGCTTTAGGCTCCCATAGCCTAAGGCTAGGGCTCCCCTAGCCTTCAGGCCAGGGCTCCCCTAGCCTTCAGGCCAGGGCTCCCCTAGGCTTTAGGCTTCCCTAGGCTAAGGCTAGGGCTCCCCTAGCCTTCAGGCCAGGGCTCCTCTAGGCTTTAGGCTCCCCTAGGCTAAGGCTAGGGCTCCCCTAGCCTTCAGGCCAGGGCTCCCCTAGGCTTTAGGCTCCCCTAGGCTAAGGCTAGGGCTCCCCTAGCCTTCAGGCCAGGGCTCCCCTAGGCTTTAGGCTCCCCTAGGCTAAGGCTAGGGCTCCCCTAGCCTTCAGGCCAGGGCTCCCCTAGGCTTTAGGCTCCCCTAGGCTAAGGCTAGGGCTCCCCTAGCCTTCAGGCCAGGGCTCCCCTAGGCTTTAGGCTCCCCTAGGCTAAGGCAAGGGCTCCCCTAGCCTTCAGGCCAGGGCTCCCCTAGGCTTTAGGCTCCCCTAGGCTAAGGCTAGGGCTCCCCTAACCTTCAGGCTAGGGCACCCCTAGACTTTAGGCTCCCCTAGGCTAAGGCTAGGGCTCCCCTAGCCTTCAGGCTAGGGCACCCCTAGGCTTCAGGCTCGGGCTCCCCTAGGCTAAGGCTAGGGCTCCCCTAGCCTTCAGGCTAGGGCACCCCTAGGATTCAGGCTTGGGCTCCCCTAGGCTAAGGCTAGGGCTCCCCTAGCCTTCAGGCTAGGGCACCCCTAGGCTTCAGGCTCGGGCTCCCCTAGGCTAAGGCTAGGGCTCCCCTAGCCTTCAGGCTAGGGCACCCCTAGGCTTCAGGCTCGGGCTCCCCTAGGCTAAGGCTAGGGCTCCCCTAGCCTTCAGGCTAGGGCACCCCTAGGCTTCAGGCTCGGGCTCCCCTAGGCTAAGGCTAGGGCTCCCCTAGCCTTCAGGCTAGGGCACCCCTAGGCTTCAGGCTCGGGCTCCCCTAGGCTAAGGCTAGGGCTCCCCTAGCCTTCAGGCTAGGGCACCCCTAGGCTTCAGGCTAGGGCTCCCCTAGGCTAAGGCTAGGGCTCCCCTAGCCTTCAGGCTAGGGCACCCCTAGGCTTCAGGCTAGGGCTCCCCTAGGCTAAGGCTAGGGCTCCCCTAGCCTTCAGGCTAGGGCACCCCTAGGCTTCAGGCTAGGGCACCCCTAGGCTAAGGCTAGGGCTCCCCTAGCCTTCAGGCTAGGGCACCCCTAGGCTTCAGGCTAGGGCACCCCTAGGCTAAGGCTAGGGCTCCCCTAGCCTTCAGGCTAGGGCACCCCTAGGCTTCAGGCTAGGGCACCCCTAGGCTAAGGCTAGGGCTCCCCTAGCCTTCAGGCTAGGGCACCCCTAGCCTTCAGGCTAGGGCACCCCTAGGCTAAGGCTAGGGCTCCCCTAGCCTTCAGGCTAGGGCACCCCTAGCCTTCAGGCTAGGGCACCCCTAGGCTAAGGCTAGGGCTCCCCTAGCCTTCAGGCTAGGGCACCCCTAGCCTTCAGGCTAGGGCACCCCTAGGCTAAGGCTAGGGCTCCCCTAGCCTTCAGGCTAGGGCACCCCTAGCCTTCAGGCTAGGGCACCCCTAGGCTAAGGCTAGGGCTCCCCTAGCCTTCAGGCTAGGGCACCCCTAGCCTTCAGGCTAGGGCACCCCTAGGCTAACGCTAGGGCTCCCCTAGCCTTCAGGCTAGGGCACCCCTAGCCTTCAGGCTAGGGCACCCCTAGGCTAAGGCTAGGGCTCCCCTAGCCTTCAGGCTAGGGCACCCCTAGCCTTCAGGCTAGGGCACCCCTAGGCTATAGGCTCCCCTAGGCTAAGGCTAGGGCTCCCCTAGCCTTCAGGCTAGGGCACCCCTAGGCTTTAGGCTCCCCTAGGCTAAGGCTAGGGCTCCCCTAGCCTTCAGGCTAGGGCACCCCTAGGCTTTAGGCTCCCCTAGGCTAAGGCTAGGGCTCCCCTAGCCTTCAGGCTAGGGCACCCCTAGGCTTTAGGCTCCCCTAGGCTAAGGCTAGGGCTCCCCTAGCCTTCAGTCTAGGGCACCCCTAGCCTTCAGGCTAGGGCACCCCTAGGCTAAGGCTAGGGCTCCCCTAGCCTTCAGGCTAGGGCACCCCTAGCCTTCCGGCTAGGGCACCCCTAGGCTAAGGCTAGGGCTCCCCTAGCCTTCAGGCTAGGGCACCCCTAGCCTTCCGGCTAGGGCACCCCTAGGCTAAGGCTAGGGCTCCCCTAGCCTTCAGGCTAGGGCACCCCTAGCCTTCCGGCTAGGGCACCCCTAGGCTAAGGCTAGGGCTCCCCTAGCCTTCAGGCTAGGGCACCCCTAGGCTAAGGCTAGGGCTCCCCTAGCCTTCAGGCTAGGGCACCCCTAGCCTTCCGGCTAGGGCACCCCTAGGCTAAGGCTAGGGCTCCCCTAGCCTTCAGGCTAGGGCACCCCTAGCCTTCCGGCTAGGGCACCCCTAGGCTAAGGCTAGGGCTCCCCTAGCCTTCAGGCTAGGGCACCCCTAGGCTAAGGCTAGGGCTCCCCTAGTCTTCAGGCTAGGGCACCCCTAGCCTTCAGGCTAGGGCACCCCTAGGCTTTAGGCTCCCCTAGGCTAAGGCTAGGGCTCCCCTAGCCTTCAGGCTAGGGCACCCCTAGGCTAAGGCTAGGGCTCCCCTAGCCTTCAGGCTAGGGCTCCCCTAGCCTTCAGGCTAGGGCACCCCTAGGCTTTAGGCTCCCCTAGGCTAAGGCTAGGGCTCCCCTAGCCTTCAGGCTAGAGCACCCCTAGGCTTTAGGCTCCCCTAGGCTAAGGCTAGGGCTCCCCTAGCCGGAAGGCTAGGGCACCCCTAGGCTTTACGCTCCCCTAGGCTAAGGCTAGGGCTCCCCTAGCCTTCAGGCTAGAGCACCCCTAGGCTTTAGGCTCCCCTAGGCTAAGGCTAGGGCTCCCCTAGCCTTCAGTCTAGGGCACCCCTAGCCTTCAGGCTAGGGCACCCCTAGGCTAAGGCTAGGGCTCCCCTAGCCTTCAGGCTAGGGCACCCCTAGCCTTCCGGCTAGGGCACCCCTAGGCTAAGGCTAGGGCTCCCCTAGCCTTCAGGCTAGGGCACCCCTAGCCTTCCGGCTAGGGCACCCCTAGGCTAAGGCTAGGGCTCCCCTAGCCTTCAGGCTAGGGCACCCCTAGCCTTCCGGCTAGGGCACCCCTAGGCTAAGGCTAGGGCTCCCCTAGCCTTCAGGCTAGGGCACCCCTAGCCTTCCGGCTAGGGCACCCCTAGGCTAAGGCTAGGGCTCCCCTAGCCTTCAGGCTAGGGCACCCCTAGCCTTCCGGCTAGGGCACCCCTAGGCTAAGGCTAGGGCTCCCCTAGCCTTCAGGCTAGGGCACCCCTAGCCTTCCGGCTAGGGCACCCCTAGGCTAAGGCTAGGGCTCCCCTAGCCTTCAGGCTAGGGCACCCCTAGCCTTCCGGCTAGGGCACCCCTAGGCTAAGGCTAGGGCTCCCCTAGCCTTCAGGCTAGGGCACCCCTAGCCTTCCGGCTAGTGCACCCCTAGGCTAAGGCTAGGGCTCCCCTAGCCTTCAGGCTAGGGCACCCCTAGCCTTCCGGCTAGGGCACCCCTAGGCTAAGGCTAGGGCTCCCCTAGCCTTCAGGCTAGGGCACCCCTAGCCTTCAGGCTAGGGCACCCCTAGCCTTCCGGCTAGGGCACCCCTAGGCTAAGGCTAGGGCTCCCCTAGCCTTCAGGCTAGGGCACCCCTAGCCTTCAGGCTAGGGCACCCCTAGGCTAAGGCTAGGGCTCCCCTAGCCTTCAGGCTAGGGCACCCCTAGGCTTTAGGCTCCCCTAGGCTAAGGCTAGGGCTCCCCTAGCCTTCAGGCTAGGGCACCCCTAGGCTAAGGCTAGGGCTCCCCTAGCCTTCAGGCTAGGGCTCCCCTAGCCTTCAGGCTAGGGCTCCCCTAGGCTTTAGGCTCCCCTAGGCTTTAGGCTCCCCTAGGCTAAGGCTAGGGCTCCCCTAGCCTTCAGGCTAGGGCACCCCTAGGCTTTAGGCTCCCCTAGGCTAAGGCTAGGGCTCCCCTAGCCTTCAGGCTAGGGCACCCCTAGGCTTTAGGCTCCCCTAGGCTAAGGCTAGGGCTCCCCTAGCCTTTAGGCTAGGGCACCCCTAGGCTTTAGGCTCCCCTAGGCTAAGGCTAGGGCTCCCCTAGCCTTCAGGCTAGGGCACCCCTAGGCTTTAGGCTCCCCTAGGCTAAGGCTAGGGCTCCCCTAGCCTTCAGGCCTGGGCTCCCCTAGGCTTTAGGCTCCCCTAGGCTAAGGCTAGGGCTCCCCTAGCCTTCAGGCCAGGGCTCCCCTAGGCTTTAGGCTCCCCTAGGCTAAGGCTAGGGCTCCCCTAGCCTTCAGGCCAGGGCTCCCCTAGGCTTTAGGCTCCCCTAGGCTAAGGCTAGGGCTCCCCTAGCCTTCAGGCCAGGGCTCCCCTAGGCTTTAGGCTCCCCTAGGCTAAGGCTAGGGCTCCCCTAGCCTTCAGGCCAGGGCTCCCCTAGGCTTTAGGCTCCCCTAGGCTAAGGCTAGGGCTCCCCTAGCCTTCAGGCCAGGGCTCCCCTAGGCTTTAGGCTCCCCTAGGCTAAGGCTAGGGCTCCCCTAGCCTTCAGGCCAGGGCTCCCCTAGGCTTTAGGCTCCCCTAGGCTAAGGCTAGGGCTCCCCTAGCCTTCAGGCCAGGGCTCCCCTAGGCTTTAGGCTCCCCTAGGCTAAGGCTAGGGCTCCCCTAGCCTTCAGGCCAGGGCTCCCCTAGGCTTTAGGCTCCCCTAGGCTAAGGCTAGGGCTCCCCTAGCCTTCAGGCCAGGGCTCCCCTAGGCTTTAGGCTCCCCTAGGCTAAGGCTAGGGCTCCCCTAGCCTTCAGGCCAGGGCTCCCCTAGGCTTTAGGCTCCCCTAGGCTAAGGCTAGGGCTCCCCTAGCCTTCAGGCCAGGGCTCCCCTAGGCTTTAGGCTCCCCTAGGCTAAGGCTAGGGCTCCCCTAGCCTTCAGGCCAGGGCTCCCCTAGGCTTTAGGCTCCCCTAGGCTAAGGCTAGGGCTCCCCTAGCCTTCAGGCCAGGGCTCCCCTAGGCTTTAGGCTCCCCTAGGCTAAGGCTAGGGCTCCCCTAGCCTTCAGGCCAGGGCTCCCCTAGGCTTTAGGCTCCCCTAGGCTAAGGCTAGGGCTCCCCTAGCCTTCAGGCCAGGGCTCCCCTAGGCTTTAGGCTCCCATAGCCTAAGGCTAGGGCTCCCCTAGCCTTCAGGCCAGGGCTCCCCTAGGCTTTAGGCTCCCCTAGGCTAAGGCTAGGGCTCCCCTAGCCTTCAGGCCAGGGCTCCCCTAGGCTTTAGGCTCCCATAGCCTAAGGCCAGGGCTCCCCTAGCCTTCAGGCCAGGGCTCCCCTAGGCTTTAGGCTCCCCTAGGCTAAGGCTAGGGCTCCCCTAGCCTTCAGGCTAGGGCTCCCCTAGCCTTCAGGCTAGGGCTCCCCTAGGCTAAGGCTAGGGCTCCCCTAGCCTTCAGGCTAGGGCTCCCCTAGGCTTTAGGCTCCCCTAGGCTAAGGCTAGGGCTCCCCTAGCCTTCAGGCTAGGGCTCCCCTAGGCTTTAGGCTAGGGCTCCCCTAGGCTAAGGCTAGGGCTCCCCTAGCCTTCAGGCTAGGGCTCCCCTAGGCTTTAGGCTAGGGCTCCCCTAGGCTAAGGCTAGGGCTCCCCTAGCCTTCAGGCTAGGGCTCCCCTAGGCTTTAGGCTAGGGCTCCCCTAGGCTAAGGCTAGGGCTCCCCTAGCCTTCAGGCTAGGGCTCCCCTAGGCTTTAGGCTAGGGCTCCCCTAGGCTAAGGCTAGGGCTCCCCTAGCCTTCAGGCTAGGGCTCCCCTAGGCTTTAGGCTAGGGCTCCCCTAGGCTAAGGCTAGGGCTCCCCTAGCCTTCAGGCTAGGGCTCCCCTAGGCTTTAGGCTAGGGCTCCCCTAGGCTAAGGCTAGGGCTCCCCTAGCCTTCAGGCTAGGGCTCCCCTAGGCTTTAGGCTAGGGCTCCCCTAGGCTAAGGCTAGGGCTCCCCTAGCCTTCAGGCTAGGGCTCCCCTAGGCTTTAGGCTAGGGCTCCCCTAGGCTAAGGCTAGGGCTCCCCTAGCCTTCAGGCTAGGGCTCCCCTAGGCTTTAGGCTAGGGCTCCCCTAGGCTAAGGCTAGGGCTCCCCTAGCCTTCAGGCTAGGGCTCCCCTAGGCTTTAGACTAGGGCTCCCCTAGGCTAAGGCTAGGGCTCCCCTAGCCTTCAGGCTAGGGCTCCCCTAGGCTTTAGGCTAGGGCTCCCCTAGGCTAAGGCTAGGGCTCCCCTAGCCTTCAGGCTAGGGCTCCCCTAGGCTTTAGGCTAGGGCTCCCCTAGGCTAAGGCTAGGGCTCCCCTAGCCTTCAGGCTAGGGCTCCCCTAGGCTTTAGGCTAGGGCTCCCCTAGGCTAAGGCTAGGGCTCCCCTAGCCTTCAGGCTAGGGCTCCCCTAGGCTTTAGGCTAGGGCTCCCCTAGGCTAAGGCTAGGGCTCCCCTAGCCTTCAGGCTAGGGCTCCCCTAGGCTTTAGGCTAGGGCTCCCCTAGGCTAAGGCTAGGGCTCCCCTAGCCTTCAGGCTAGGGCTCCCCTAGGCTTTAGGCTAGGGCTCCCCTAGGCTAAGGCTAGGGCTCCCCTAGCCTTCAGGCTAGGGCTCCCCTAGGCTTTAGGCTCCCCTAGGCTAAGGCTAGGGCTCCCCTAGCCTTCAGGCTAGGGCTCCCCTAGGCTTTAGGCTCCCCTAGGCTAAGGCTAGGGCTCCCCTAGCCTTCAGGCTAGGGCTCCCCTAGGCTTTAGGCTCCCCTAGGCTAAGGCTAGGGCTCCCCTAGCCTTCAGGCTAGGGCTCCCCTAGGCTTTAGGCTCCCCTAGGCTAAGGCTAGGGCTCCCCTAGCCTTCAGGCTAGGGCTCCCCTAGGCTTTAGGCTCCCCTAGGCTAAGGCTAGGGCTCCCCTAGCCTTCAGGCTAGGGCTCCCCTAGGCTTTAGGCTCCCCTAGGCTAAGGCTAGGGCTCCCCTAGCCTTCAGGCTAGGGCTCCCCTAGGCTTTAGGCTCCCCTAGGCTAAGGCTAGGGCTCCCCTAGCCTTCAGGCTAGGGCTCCCCTAGGCTTTAGGCTCCCCTAGGCTAAGGCTAGGGCTCCCCTAGCCTTCAGGCTAGGGCTCCCCTAGGCTTTAGGCTAGGGCTCCCCTAGGCTAAGGCTAGGGCTCCCCTAGCCTTCAGGCTAGGGCTCCCCTAGGCTTTAGGCTCCCCTAGGCTAAGGCTAGGGCTCCCCTAGCCTTCAGGCTAGGGCTCCCCTAGGCTTTAGGCTCCCCTAGGCTAAGGCTAGGGCTCCCCTAGCCTTCAGGCTAGGGCTCCCCTAGGCTTTAGGCTCCCCTAGGCTAAGGCTAGGGCTCCCCTAGCCTTCAGGCTAGGGCTCCCCTAGGCTTTAGGCTCCCCTAGGCTAAGGCTAGGGCTCCCCTAGCCTTCAGGCTAGGGCTCCCCTAGGCTTTAGGCTCCCCTAGGCTAAGGCTAGGGCTCCCCTAGCCTTCAGGCTAGGGCTCCCCTAGGCTTTAGGCTCCCCTAGGCTAAGGCTAGGGCTCCCCTAGCCTTCAGGCTAGGGCTCCCCTAGGCTTTAGGCTCCCCTAGGCTAAGGCTAGGGCTCCCCTAGCCTTCAGGCTAGGGCTCCCCTAGGCTTTAGGCTCCCCTAGGCTAAGGCTAGGGCTCCCCTAGCCTTCAGGCTAGGGCTCCCCTAGGCTTTAGGCTCCCCTAGGCTAAGGCTAGGGCTCCCCTAGCCTTCAGGCTAGGGCTCCCCTAGGCTTTAGGCTCCCCTAGGCTAAGGCTAGGGCTCCCCTAGCCTTCAGGCTAGGGCTCCCCTAGGCTTTAGGCTCCCCTAGGCTAAGGCTAGGGCTCCCCTAGCCTTCAGGCTAGGGCTCCCCTAGGCTTTAGGCTCCCCTAGGCTAAGGCTAGGGCTCCCCTAGCCTTCAGGCTAGGGCTCCCCTAGGCTTTAGGCTCCCCTAGGCTAAGGCTAGGGCTCCCCTAGCCTTCAGGCTAGGGCTCCCCTAGGCTTTAGGCTCCCCTAGGCTAAGGCTAGGGCTCCCCTAGCCTTCAGGCTAGGGCTCCCCTAGGCTTTAGGCTCCCCTAGGCTAAGGCTAGGGCTCCCCTAGCCTTCAGGCTAGGGCTCCCCTAGGCTTTAGGCTCCCCTAGGCTAAGGCTAGGGCTCCCCTAGCCTTCAGGCTAGGGCTCCCCTAGGCTTTAGGCTCCCCTAGGCTAAGGCTAGGGCTCCCCTAGCCTTCAGGCTAGGGCTCCCCTAGGCTTTAGGCTCCCCTAGGCTAAGGCTAGGGCTCCCCTAGCCTTCAGGCTAGGGCTCCCCTAGGCTTTAGGCTCCCCTAGGCTAAGGCTAGGGCTCCCCTAGCCTTCAGGCTAGGGCTCCCCTAGGCTTTAGGCTCCCCTAGGCTAAGGCTAGGGCTCCCCTAGCCTTCAGGCTAGGGCTCCCCTAGGCTTTAGGCTCCCCTAGGCTAAGGCTAGGGCTCCCCTAGCCTTCAGGCTAGGGCTCCCCTAGGCTTTAGGCTCCCCTAGGCTAAGGCTAGGGCTCCCCTAGCCTTCAGGCTAGGGCTCCCCTAGGCTTTAGGCTCCCCTAGGCTAAGGCTAGGGCTCCCCTAGCCTTCAGGCTAGGGCTCCCCTAGGCTTTAGGCTCCCCTAGGCTAAGGCTAGGGCTCCCCTAGCCTTCAGGCTAGGGCTCCCCTAGGCTTTAGGCTCCCCTAGGCTAAGGCTAGGGCTCCCCTAGCCTTCAGGCTAGGGCTCCCCTAGGCTTTAGGCTCCCCTAGGCTAAGGCTAGGGCTCCCCTAGCCTTCAGGCTAGGGCTCCCCTAGGCTTTAGGCTCCCCTAGGCTAAGGCTAGGGCTCCCCTAGCCTTCAGGCTAGGGCTCCCCTAGGCTTTAGGCTCCCCTAGGCTAAGGCTAGGGCTCCCCTAGCCTTCAGGCTAGGGCTCCCCTAGGCTTTAGGCTCCCCTAGGCTAAGGCTAGGGCTCCCCTAGCCTTCAGGCTAGGGCTCCCCTAGGCTTTAGGCTCCCCTAGGCTAAGGCTAGGGCTCCCCTAGCCTTCAGGCTAGGGCTCCCCTAGGCTTTAGGCTCCCCTAGGCTAAGGCTAGGGCTCCCCTAGCCTTCAGGCTAGGGCTCCCCTAGGCTTTAGGCTCCCCTAGGCTAAGGCTAGGGCTCCCCTAGCCTTCAGGCTAGGGCTCCCCTAGGCTTTAGGCTAGGGCTCCCCTAGGCTAAGGCTAGGGCTCCCCTAGCCTTCAGGCTAGGGCTCCCCTAGGCTTTAGGCTCCCCTAGGCTAAGGCTAGGGCTCCCCTAGCCTTCAGGCTAGGGCTCCCCTAGGCTTTAGGCTCCCCTAGGCTAAGGCTAGGGCTCCCCTAGCCTTCAGGCTAGGGCTCCCCTAGGCTTTAGGCTAGGGCTCCCCTAGGCTAAGGCTAGGGCTCCCCTAGCCTTCAGGCTAGGGCTCCCCTAGGCTTTAGGCTCCCCTAGGCTAAGGCTAGGGCTCCCCTAGCCTTCAGGCTAGGGCTCCCCTAGGCTTTAGGCTCCCCTAGGCTAAGGCTAGGGCTCCCCTAGCCTTCAGGCTAGGGCTCCCCTAGGCTTTAGGCTCCCCTAGGCTAAGGCTAGGGCTCCCCTAGCCTTCAGGCTAGGGCTCCCCTAGGCTTTAGGCTAGGGCTCCCCTAGGCTAAGGCTAGGGCTCCCCTAGCCTTCAGGCTAGGGCTCCCCTAGGCTTTAGGCTCCCCTAGGCTAAGGCTAGGGCTCCCCTAGCCTTCAGGCTAGGGCTCCCCTAGGCTTTAGGCTCCCCTAGGCTAAGGCTAGGGCTCCCCTAGCCTTCAGGCTAGGGCTCCCCTAGGCTTTAGGCTAGGGCTCCCCTAGGCTAAGGCTAGGGCTCCCCTAGCCTTCAGGCTAGGGCTCCCCTAGGCTTTAGGCTCCCCTAGGCTAAGGCTAGGGCTCCCCTAGCCTTCAGGCTAGGGCTCCCCTAGGCTTTAGGCTCCCCTAGGCTAAGGCTAGGGCTCCCCTAGCCTTCAGGCTAGGGCTCCCCTAGGCTTTAGGCTCCCCTAGGCTAAGGCTAGGGCTCCCCTAGCCTTCAGGCTAGGGCTCCCCTAGGCTTTAGGCTCCCCTAGGCTAAGGCTAGGGCTCCCCTAGCCTTCAGGCTAGGGCTCCCCTAGGCTTTAGGCTAGGGCTCCCCTAGGCTAAGGCTAGGGCTCCCCTAGCCTTCAGGCTAGGGCTCCCCTAGGCTTTAGGCTAGGGCTCCCCTAGGCTAAGGCTAGGGCTCCCCTAGCCTTCAGGCTAGGGCTCCCCTAGGCTTTAGGCTAGGGCTCCCCTAGGCTAAGGCTAGGGCTCCCCTAGCCTTCAGGCTAGGGCTCCCCTAGGCTTTAGGCTAGGGCTCCCCTAGGCTAAGGCTAGGGCTCCCCTAGCCTTCAGGCTAGGGCTCCCCTAGGCTTTAGGCTAGGGCTCCCCTAGGCTAAGGCTAGGGCTCCCCTAGCCTTCAGGCTAGGGCTCCCCTAGGCTTTAGGCTAGGGCTCCCCTAGGCTAAGGCTAGGGCTCCCCTAGCCTTCAGGCTAGGGCTCCCCTAGGCTTTAGGCTAGGGCTCCCCTAGGCTAAGGCTAGGGCTCCCCTAGCCTTCAGGCTAGGGCTCCCCTAGGCTTTAGGCTAGGGCTCCCCTAGGCTAAGGCTAGGGCTCCCCTAGCCTTCAGGCTAGGGCTCCCCTAGGCTTTAGGCTAGGGCTCCCCTAGGCTAAGGCTAGGGCTCCCCTAGCCTTCAGGCTAGGGCTCCCCTAGGCTTTAGGCTAGGGCTCCCCTAGGCTAAGGCTAGGGCTCCCCTAGCCTTCAGGCTAGGGCTCCCCTAGGCTTTAGGCTAGGGCTCCCCTAGGCTAAGGCTAGGGCTCCCCTAGCCTTCAGGCTAGGGCTCCCCTAGGCTTTAGGCTAGGGCTCCCCTAGGCTAAGGCTAGGGCTCCCCTAGCCTTCAGGCTAGGGCTCCCCTAGGCTTTAGGCTAGGGCTCCCCTAGGCTAAGGCTAGGGCTCCCCTAGCCTTCAGGCTAGGGCTCCCCTAGGCTTTAGGCTAGGGCTCCCCTAGGCTAAGGCTAGGGCTCCCCTAGCCTTCAGGCTAGGGCTCCCCTAGGCTTTAGGCTAGGGCTCCCCTAGGCTAAGGCTAGGGCTCCCCTAGCCTTCAGGCTAGGGCTCCCCTAGGCTTTAGGCTAGGGCTCCCCTAGGCTAAGGCTAGGGCTCCCCTAGCCTTCAGGCTAGGGCTCCCCTAGGCTTTAGGCTAGGGCTCCCCTAGGCTAAGGCTAGGGCTCCCCTAGCCTTCAGGCTAGGGCTCCCCTAGGCTTTAGGCTAGGGCTCCCCTAGGCTAAGGCTAGGGCTCCCCTAGCCTTCAGGCTAGGGCTCCCCTAGGCTTTAGGCTAGGGCTCCCCTAGGCTAAGGCTAGGGCTCCCCTAGCCTTCAGGCTAGGGCTCCCCTAGGCTTTAGGCTAGGGCTCCCCTAGGCTAAGGCTAGGGCTCCCCTAGCCTTCAGGCTAGGGCTCCCCTAGGCTTTAGGCTAGGGCTCCCCTAGGCTAAGGCTAGGGCTCCCCTAGCCTTCAGGCTAGGGCTCCCCTAGGCTTTAGGCTAGGGCTCCCCTAGGCTAAGGCTAGGGCTCCCCTAGCCTTCAGGCTAGGGCTCCCCTAGGCTTTAGGCTAGGGCTCCCCTAGGCTAAGGCTAGGGCTCCCCTAGCCTTCAGGCTAGGGCTCCCCTAGGCTTTAGGCTAGGGCTCCCCTAGGCTAAGGCTAGGGCTCCCCTAGCCTTCAGGCTAGGGCTCCCCTAGGCTTTAGGCTAGGGCTCCCCTAGGCTAAGGCTAGGGCTCCCCTAGCCTTCAGGCTAGGGCTCCCCTAGGCTTTAGGCTAGGGCTCCCCTAGGCTAAGGCTAGGGCTCCCCTAGCCTTCAGGCTAGGGCTCCCCTAGGCTTTAGGCTAGGGCTCCCCTAGGCTAAGGCTAGGGCTCCCCTAGCCTTCAGGCTAGGGCTCCCCTAGGCTTTAGGCTAGGGCTCCCCTAGGCTAAGGCTAGGGCTCCCCTAGCCTTCAGGCTAGGGCTCCCCTAGGCTTTAGGCTAGGGCTCCCCTAGGCTAAGGCTAGGGCTCCCCTAGCCTTCAGGCTAGGGCTCCCCTAGGCTTTAGGCTAGGGCTCCCCTAGGCTAAGGCTAGGGCTCCCCTAGCCTTCAGGCTAGGGCTCCCCTAGGCTTTAGGCTAGGGCTCCCCTAGGCTAAGGCTAGGGCTCCCCTAGCCTTCAGGCTAGGGCTCCCCTAGGCTTTAGGCTAGGGCTCCCCTAGGCTAAGGCTAGGGCTCCCCTAGCCTTCAGGCTAGGGCTCCCCTAGGCTTTAGGCTAGGGCTCCCCTAGGCTAAGGCTAGGGCTCCCCTAGCCTTCAGGCTAGGGCTCCCCTAGGCTTTAGGCTAGGGCTCCCCTAGGCTAAGGCTAGGGCTCCCCTAGCCTTCAGGCTAGGGCTCCCCTAGGCTTTAGGCTAGGGCTCCCCTAGGCTAAGGCTAGGGCTCCCCTAGCCTTCAGGCTAGGGCTCCCCTAGGCTTTAGGCTAGGGCTCCCCTAGGCTAAGGCTAGGGCTCCCCTAGCCTTCAGGCTAGGGCTCCCCTAGGCTTTAGGCTAGGGCTCCCCTAGGCTAAGGCTAGGGCTCCCCTAGCCTTCAGGCTAGGGCTCCCCTAGGCTTTAGGCTAGGGCTCCCCTAGGCTAAGGCTAGGGCTCCCCTAGCCTTCAGGCTAGGGCTCCCCTAGGCTTTAGGCTAGGGCTCCCCTAGGCTAAGGCTAGGGCTCCCCTAGCCTTCAGGCTAGGGCTCCCCTAGGCTTTAGGCTAGGGCTCCCCTAGGCTAAGGCTAGGGCTCCCCTAGCCTTCAGGCTAGGGCTCCCCTAGGCTTTAGGCTAGGGCTCCCCTAGGCTAAGGCTAGGGCTCCCCTAGCCTTCAGGCTAGGGCTCCCCTAGGCTTTAGGCTAGGGCTCCCCTAGGCTAAGGCTAGGGCTCCCCTAGCCTTCAGGCTAGGGCTCCCCTAGGCTTTAGGCTAGGGCTCCCCTAGGCTAAGGCTAGGGCTCCCCTAGCCTTCAGGCTAGGGCTCCCCTAGGCTTTAGGCTAGGGCTCCCCTAGGCTAAGGCTAGGGCTCCCCTAGCCTTCAGGCTAGGGCTCCCCTAGGCTTTAGGCTAGGGCTCCCCTAGGCTAAGGCTAGGGCTCCCCTAGCCTTCAGGCTAGGGCTCCCCTAGGCTTTAGGCTAGGGCTCCCCTAGGCTAAGGCTAGGGCTCCCCTAGCCTTCAGGCTAGGGCTCCCCTAGGCTTTAGGCTAGGGCTCCCCTAGGCTAAGGCTAGGGCTCCCCTAGCCTTCAGGCTAGGGCTCCCCTAGGCTTTAGGCTAGGGCTCCCCTAGGCTAAGGCTAGGGCTCCCCTAGCCTTCAGGCTAGGGCTCCCCTAGGCTTTAGGCTAGGGCTCCCCTAGGCTAAGGCTAGGGCTCCCCTAGCCTTCAGGCTAGGGCTCCCCTAGGCTTTAGGCTAGGGCTCCCCTAGGCTAAGGCTAGGGCTCCCCTAGCCTTCAGGCTAGGGCTCCCCTAGGCTTTAGGCTAGGGCTCCCCTAGGCTAAGGCTAGGGCTCCCCTAGCCTTCAGGCTAGGGCTCCCCTAGGCTTTAGGCTAGGGCTCCCCTAGGCTAAGGCTAGGGCTCCCCTAGCCTTCAGGCTAGGGCTCCCCTAGGCTTTAGGCTAGGGCTCCCCTAGGCTAAGGCTAGGGCTCCCCTAGCCTTCAGGCTAGGGCTCCCCTAGGCTTTAGGCTAGGGCTCCCCTAGGCTAAGGCTAGGGCTCCCCTAGCCTTCAGGCTAGGGCTCCCCTAGGCTTTAGGCTAGGGCTCCCCTAGGCTAAGGCTAGGGCTCCCCTAGCCTTCAGGCTAGGGCTCCCCTAGGCTTTAGGCTAGGGCTCCCCTAGGCTAAGGCTAGGGCTCCCCTAGCCTTCAGGCTAGGGCTCCCCTAGGCTTTAGGCTAGGGCTCCCCTAGGCTAAGGCTAGGGCTCCCCTAGCCTTCAGGCTAGGGCTCCCCTAGGCTTTAGGCTAGGGCTCCCCTAGGCTAAGGCTAGGGCTCCCCTAGCCTTCAGGCTAGGGCTCCCCTAGGCTTTAGGCTAGGGCTCCCCTAGGCTAAGGCTAGGGCTCCCCTAGCCTTCAGGCTAGGGCTCCCCTAGGCTTTAGGCTAGGGCTCCCCTAGGCTAAGGCTAGGGCTCCCCTAGCCTTCAGGCTAGGGCTCCCCTAGGCTTTAGGCTAGGGCTCCCCTAGGCTAAGGCTAGGGCTCCCCTAGCCTTCAGGCTAGGGCTCCCCTAGGCTTTAGGCTAGGGCTCCCCTAGGCTAAGGCTAGGGCTCCCCTAGCCTTCAGGCTAGGGCTCCCCTAGGCTTTAGGCTAGGGCTCCCCTAGGCTAAGGCTAGGGCTCCCCTAGCCTTCAGGCTAGGGCTCCCCTAGGCTTTAGGCTAGGGCTCCCCTAGGCTAAGGCTAGGGCTCCCCTAGCCTTCAGGCTAGGGCTCCCCTAGGCTTTAGGCTAGGGCTCCCCTAGGCTAAGGCTAGGGCTCCCCTAGCCTTCAGGCTAGGGCTCCCCTAGGCTTTAGGCTAGGGCTCCCCTAGGCTAAGGCTAGGGCTCCCCTAGCCTTCAGGCTAGGGCTCCCCTAGGCTTTAGGCTAGGGCTCCCCTAGGCTAAGGCTAGGGCTCCCCTAGCCTTCAGGCTAGGGCTCCCCTAGGCTTTAGGCTAGGGCTCCCCTAGGCTAAGGCTAGGGCTCCCCTAGCCTTCAGGCTAGGGCTCCCCTAGGCTTTAGGCTAGGGCTCCCCTAGGCTAAGGCTAGGGCTCCCCTAGCCTTCAGGCTAGGGCTCCCCTAGGCTTTAGGCTAGGGCTCCCCTAGGCTAAGGCTAGGGCTCCCCTAGCCTTCAGGCTAGGGCTCCCCTAGGCTTTAGGCTAGGGCTCCCCTAGGCTAAGGCTAGGGCTCCCCTAGCCTTCAGGCTAGGGCTCCCCTAGGCTTTAGGCTAGGGCTCCCCTAGGCTAAGGCTAGGGCTCCCCTAGCCTTCAGGCTAGGGCTCCCCTAGGCTTTAGGCTAGGGCTCCCCTAGGCTAAGGCTAGGGCTCCCCTAGCCTTCAGGCTAGGGCTCCCCTAGGCTTTAGGCTAGGGCTCCCCTAGGCTAAGGCTAGGGCTCCCCTAGCCTTCAGGCTAGGGCTCCCCTAGGCTTTAGGCTAGGGCTCCCCTAGGCTAAGGCTAGGGCTCCCCTAGCCTTCAGGCTAGGGCTCCCCTAGGCTTTAGGCTAGGGCTCCCCTAGGCTAAGGCTAGGGCTCCCCTAGCCTTCAGGCTAGGGCTCCCCTAGGCTTTAGGCTAGGGCTCCCCTAGGCTAAGGCTAGGGCTCCCCTAGCCTTCAGGCTAGGGCTCCCCTAGGCTTTAGGCTAGGGCTCCCCTAGGCTAAGGCTAGGGCTCCCCTAGCCTTCAGGCTAGGGCTCCCCTAGGCTTTAGGCTAGGGCTCCCCTAGGCTAAGGCTAGGGCTCCCCTAGCCTTCAGGCTAGGGCTCCCCTAGGCTTTAGGCTAGGGCTCCCCTAGGCTAAGGCTAGGGCTCCCCTAGCCTTCAGGCTAGGGCTCCCCTAGGCTTTAGGCTAGGGCTCCCCTAGGCTAAGGCTAGGGCTCCCCTAGCCTTCAGGCTAGGGCTCCCCTAGGCTTTAGGCTAGGGCTCCCCTAGGCTAAGGCTAGGGCTCCCCTAGCCTTCAGGCTAGGGCTCCCCTAGGCTTTAGGCTAGGGCTCCCCTAGGCTAAGGCTAGGGCTCCCCTAGCCTTCAGGCTAGGGCTCCCCTAGGCTTTAGGCTAGGGCTCCCCTAGGCTAAGGCTAGGGCTCCCCTAGCCTTCAGGCTAGGGCTCCCCTAGGCTTTAGGCTAGGGCTCCCCTAGGCTAAGGCTAGGGCTCCCCTAGCCTTCAGGCTAGGGCTCCCCTAGGCTTTAGGCTAGGGCTCCCCTAGGCTAAGGCTAGGGCTCCCCTAGCCTTCAGGCTAGGGCTCCCCTAGGCTTTAGGCTAGGGCTCCCCTAGGCTAAGGCTAGGGCTCCCCTAGCCTTCAGGCTAGGGCTCCCCTAGGCTTTAGGCTAGGGCTCCCCTAGGCTAAGGCTAGGGCTCCCCTAGCCTTCAGGCTAGGGCTCCCCTAGGCTTTAGGCTAGGGCTCCCCTAGGCTAAGGCTAGGGCTCCCCTAGCCTTCAGGCTAGGGCTCCCCTAGGCTTTAGGCTAGGGCTCCCCTAGGCTAAGGCTAGGGCTCCCCTAGCCTTCAGGCTAGGGCTCCCCTAGGCTTTAGGCTAGGGCTCCCCTAGGCTAAGGCTAGGGCTCCCCTAGCCTTCAGGCTAGGGCACCCCTAGGCTTTAGGCTAGGGCTCCCCTAGGCTAAGGCTAGGGCTCCCCTAGCCTTCAGGCTAGGGCACCCCTAGGCTTTAGGCTAGGGCTCCCCTAGGCTAAGGCTAGGGCTCCCCTAGCCTTCAGGCTAGGGCACCCCTAGGCTTTGGGCTCCCCTAGGCTAAGGCTAGGGCTCCCCTAGCCTTCAGGCTAGGGCACCCCTAGGCTTTGGGCACCCCTAGGCTAAGGCTAGGGCTCCCCTAGCCTTCAGGCTAGGGCACCCCTAGGCTTTGGGCACCCCTAGGCTAAGGCTAGGGCTCCCCTAGCCTTCAGGCTAGGGCACCCCTAGGCTTTGGGCTCCCCTAGGCTAAGGCTAGGGCTCCCCTAGCCTTCAGGCTAGGGCACCCCTAGGCTTTGGGCTCCCCTAGGCTAAGGCTAGGGCTCCCCTAGCCTTCAGGCTAGGGCACCCCTAGGCTTTGGGCTCCCCTAGGCTAAGGCTAGGGCTCCCCTAGCCTTCAGGCTAGGGCACCCCTAGGCTTTGGCTAGGGCTCCCCTAGGCTAAGGCTAGGGCTCCCCTAGCCTTCAGGCTAGGGCACCCCTAGGCTTTGGGCTCCCCTAGGCTAAGGCTAGGGCTCCCCTAGCCTTCAGGCTAGGGCCTAGGCTAAGGCTAGGGCTCCCCTAGCCTTCAGGCTAGGGCTCCCCTAGGCTTTAGGCTAGGGCTCCCCTAGGCTAAGGCTAGGGCTCCCCTAGCCTTCAGGCTAGGGCACCCCTAGGCTTTAGGCTAGGGCTCCCCTAGGCTAAGGCTAGGGCTCCCCTAGCCTTCAGGCTAGGGCACCCCTAGGCTTTAGGCTAGGGCTCCCCTAGGCTAAGGCTAGGGCTCCCCTAGCCTTCAGGCTAGGGCACCCCTAGGCTTTAGGCTAGGGCTCCCCTAGGCTAAGGCTAGGGCTCCCCTAGCCTTCAGGCTAGGGCACCCCTAGGCTTTAGGCTAGGGCTCCCCTAGGCTAAGGCTAGGGCTCCCCTAGCCTTCAGGCTAGGGCACCCCTAGGCTTTAGGCTAGGGCTCCCCTAGGCTAAGGCTAGGGCTCCCCTAGCCTTCAGGCTAGGGCACCCCTAGGCTTTAGGCTAGGGCTCCCCTAGGCTAAGGCTAGGGCTCCCCTAGCCTTCAGGCTAGGGCACCCCTAGGCTTTAGGCTAGGGCTCCCCTAGGCTAAGGCTAGGGCTCCCCTAGCCTTCAGGCTAGGGCACCCCTAGGCTTTAGGCTAGGGGCTCCCCTAGGCTAAGGCTAGGGCTCCCCTAGCCTTCAGGCTAGGGCACCCCTAGGCTTTAGGCTAGGGCTCCCCTAGGCTAAGGCTAGGGCTCCCCTAGCCTTCAGGCTAGGGCACCCCTAGGCTTTAGGCTAGGGCTCCCCTAGGCTAAGGCTAGGGCTCCCCTAGCCTTCAGGCTAGGGCACCCCTAGGCTTTAGGCTAGGGCTCCCTAGGCTAAGGCTAGGGCTCCCCTAGCCTTCAGGCTAGGGCACCCCTAGGCTTTAGGCTAGGGCTCCCCTAGGCTAAGGCTAGGGCTCCCCTAGCCTTCAGGCTAGGGCACCCCTAGGCTTTAGGCTAGGGCTCCCCTAGGCTAAGGCTAGGGCTCCCCTAGCCTTCAGGCTAGGGCACCCCTAGGCTTTAGGCTAGGGCTCCCCTAGGCTAAGGCTAGGGCTCCCCTAGCCTTCAGGCTAGGGCACCCCTAGGCTTTAGGCTAGGGCTCCCCTAGGCTAAGGCTAGGGCTCCCCTAGCCTTCAGGCTAGGGCACCCCTAGGCTTTAGGCTAGGGCTCCCCTAGGCTAAGGCTAGGGCTCCCCTAGCCTTCAGGCTAGGGCACCCCTAGGCTTTAGGCTAGGGCTCCCCTAGGCTAAGGCTAGGGCTCCCCTAGCCTTCAGGCTAGGGCACCCCTAGGCTTTAGGCTAGGGCTCCCCTAGGCTAAGGCTAGGGCTCCCCTAGCCTTCAGGCTAGGGCACCCCTAGGCTTTAGGCTAGGGCTCCCCTAGGCTAAGGCTAGGGCTCCCCTAGCCTTCAGGCTAGGGCACCCCTAGGCTTTAGGCTAGGGCTCCCCTAGGCTAAGGCTAGGGCTCCCCTAGCCTTCAGGCTAGGGCACCCCTAGGCTTTAGGCTAGGGCTCCCCTAGGCTAAGGCTAGGGCTCCCCTAGCCTTCAGGCTAGGGCACCCCTAGGCTTTAGGCTAGGGCTCCCCTAGGCTAAGGCTAGGGCTCCCCTAGCCTTCAGGCTAGGGCACCCCTAGGCTTTAGGCTAGGGCTCCCCTAGGCTAAGGCTAGGGCTCCCCTAGCCTTCAGGCTAGGGCACCCCTAGGCTTTAGGCTAGGGCTCCCCTAGGCTAAGGCTAGGGCTCCCCTAGCCTTCAGGCTAGGGCACCCCTAGGCTTTAGGCTAGGGCTCCCCTAGGCTAAGGCTAGGGCTCCCCTAGCCTTCAGGCTAGGGCACCCCTAGGCTTTAGGCTAGGGCTCCCCTAGGCTAAGGCTAGGGCTCCCCTAGCCTTCAGGCTAGGGCACCCCTAGGCTTTAGGCTAGGGCTCCCCTAGGCTAAGGCTAGGGCTCCCCTAGCCTTCAGGCTAGGGCACCCCTAGGCTTTAGGCTAGGGCTCCCCTAGGCTAAGGCTAGGGCTCCCCTAGCCTTCAGGCTAGGGCACCCCTAGGCTTTAGGCTAGGGCTCCCCTAGGCTAAGGCTAGGGCTCCCCTAGCCTTCAGGCTAGGGCACCCCTAGGCTTTAGGCTAGGGCTCCCCTAGGCTAAGGCTAGGGCTCCCCTAGCCTTCAGGCTAGGGCACCCCTAGGCTTTAGGCTAGGGCTCCCCTAGGCTAAGGCTAGGGCTCCCCTAGCCTTCAGGCTAGGGCACCCCTAGGCTTTAGGCTAGGGCTCCCCTAGGCTAAGGCTAGGGCTCCCCTAGCCTTCAGGCTAGGGCACCCCTAGGCTTTAGGCTAGGGCTCCCCTAGGCTAAGGCTAGGGCTCCCCTAGCCTTCAGGCTAGGGCACCCCTAGGCTTTAGGCTAGGCTCCCCTAGGCTAAGGCTAGGGCTCCCCTAGCCTTCAGGCTAGGGCACCCCTAGGCTTTAGGCTAGGGCTCCCCTAGGCTAAGGCTAGGGCTCCCCTAGCCTTCAGGCTAGGGCACCCCTAGGCTTTAGGCTAGGGCTCCCCTAGGCTAAGGCTAGGGCTCCCCTAGCCTTCAGGCTAGGGCACCCCTAGGCTTTAGGCTAGGGCTCCCTAGGCTAAGGCTAGGGCTCCCCTAGCCTTCAGGCTAGGGCACCCCTAGGCTTTAGGCTAGGGCTCCCCTAGGCTAAGGCTAGGGCTCCCCTAGCCTTCAGGCTAGGGCACCCCTAGGCTTTAGGCTAGGCTCCCCTAGGCTAAGGCTAGGGCTCCCCTAGCCTTCAGGCTAGGGCACCCCTAGGCTTTAGAGCTGGCTCCCCTAGGCTAAGGCTAGGGCTCCCCTAGCCTTCAGGCTAGGGCACCCCTAGGCTTTAGGCTAGGGCTCCCCTAGGCTAAGGCTAGGGCTCCCCTAGCCTTCAGGCTAGGGCACCCCTAGGCTTTAGGCTAGGGCTCCCCTAGGCTAAGGCTAGGGCTCCCCTAGCCTTCAGGCTAGGGCACCCCTAGGCTTTAGGCTCTCCCCTAGGCTAAGGCTAGGGCTCCCCTAGCCTTCAGGCTAGGGCACCCCTAGGCTTTAGGCTCCCCTAGGCTAAGGCTAGGGCTCCCCTAGCCTTCAGGCTAGGGCACCCCTAGGCTTTTTAGGAGGCTCCCCTAGGCTAAGGCTAGGGCTCCCCTAGCCTTCAGGCTAGGGCACCCCTAGGCTTTAGGCTAGGGCCTCCCCTAGGCTAAGGCTAGGGCTCCCCTAGCCTTCAGGCTAGGGCACCCCTAGGCTTTAGGCTGGGCTCCCTAGGCTAAGGCTAGGGCTCCCCTAGCCTTCAGGCTAGGGCACCCCTAGGCTTTAGTGGGCTCCCCTAGGCTAAGGCTAGGGCTCCCCTAGCCTTCAGGCTAGGGCACCCCTAGGCTTTAGCCTAGGGCTCCCCTAGGCTAAGGCTAGGGCTCCCCTAGCCTTCAGGCTAGGGCACCCCTAGGCTTTAGGCTCCCCTAGGCTAAGGCTAGGGCTCCCCTAGCCTTCAGGCTAGGGCACCCCTAGGCTTTAGGCTCCCCTAGGCTAAGGCTAGGGCTCCCCTAGCCTTCAGGCTAGGGCACCCCTAGGCTTTAGGCTCCCCTAGGCTAAGGCTAGGGCTCCCCTAGCCTTCAGGCTAGGGCACCCCTAGGCTTTAGGTGGGGCTCCCCTAGGCTAAGGCTAGGGCTCCCCTAGCCTTCAGGCTAGGGCACCCCTAGGCTTTAGGCGGCTAGGGCTCCCCTAGGCTAAGGCTAGGGCTCCCCTAGCCTTCAGGCTAGGGCACCCCTAGGCTTTAGGCTCCCCTAGGCTAAGGCTAGGGCTCCCCTAGCCTTCAGGCTAGGGCACCCCTAGGCTTTAGGCTCCCCTAGGCTAAGGCTAGGGCTCCCCTAGCCTTCAGGCTAGGGCACCCCTAGGCTTTAGGCTCCCCTAGGCTAAGGCTAGGGCTCCCCTAGCCTTCAGGCTAGGGCACCCCTAGGCTTTAGGCTAGGGCTCCCCTAGGCTAAGGCTAGGGCTCCCCTAGCCTTCAGGCTAGGGCACCCCTAGGCTTTAGGCTCCCCTAGGCTAAGGCTAGGGCTCCCCTAGCCTTCAGGCTAGGGCACCCCTAGGCTTTAGGCTAGGGCTCCCCTAGGCTAAGGCTAGGGCTCCCCTAGCCTTCAGGCTAGGGCACCCCTAGGCTTTAGGCTAGGCTCCCCTAGGCTAAGGCTAGGGCTCCCCTAGCCTTCAGGCTAGGGCACCCCTAGGCTTTAGGCTAGGGCTCCCCTAGGCTAAGGCTAGGGCTCCCCTAGCCTTCAGGCTAGGGCACCCCTAGGCTTTAGGCTCCCCTAGGCTAAGGCTAGGGCTCCCCTAGCCTTCAGGCTAGGGCACCCCTAGGCTTTAGGCTAGGGCTCCCCTAGGCTAAGGCTAGGGCTCCCCTAGCCTTCAGGCTAGGGCACCCCTAGGCTTTAGGCTCCCCTAGGCTAAGGCTAGGGCTCCCCTAGCCTTCAGGCTAGGGCACCCCTAGGCTTTAGGCTAGGGCTCCCCTAGGCTAAGGCTAGGGCTCCCCTAGCCTTCAGGCTAGGGCACCCCTAGGCTTTAGGCTCCCCTAGGCTAAGGCTAGGGCTCCCCTAGCCTTCAGGCTAGGGCACCCCTAGGCTTTAGGCTAGGGCTCCCCTAGGCTAAGGCTAGGGCTCCCCTAGCCTTCAGGCTAGGGCACCCCTAGGCTTTAGGCTCCCCTAGGCTAAGGCTAGGGCTCCCCTAGCCTTCAGGCTAGGGCACCCCTAGGCTTTAGGCTAGGGCTCCCCTAGGCTAAGGCTAGGGCTCCCCTAGCCTTCAGGCTAGGGCACCCCTAGGCTTTAGGCAGGCTCCCCTAGGCTAAGGCTAGGGCTCCCCTAGCCTTCAGGCTAGGGCACCCCTAGGCTTTAGGCTGCTCCCCTAGGCTAAGGCTAGGGCTCCCCTAGCCTTCAGGCTAGGGCACCCCTAGGCTTTAGGCTAGGGCCCTCCCCTAGGCTAAGGCTAGGGCTCCCCTAGCCTTCAGGCTAGGGCACCCCTAGGCTTTAGCTCCTAGGCTAGCTAGGGCTCCCCTAGGCTAAGGCTAGGGCTCCCCTAGCCTTCAGGCTAGGGCACCCCTAGGCTTTAGGCTAGGGCTCCCCTAGGCTAAGGCTAGGGCTCCCCTAGCCTTCAGGCTAGGGCACCCCTA